>NC_058132.1:66384463-66413582 GCF_016433145.1 Gracilinanus agilis
TGTGGAAGGGGGCGGGGCAGGCAGGGGATAGGAGGGGACGGAATGGAAGGGGCAGGGCGAGGCGTCGCAGGTGATAGGGACTGGAGGAGACGTTGGGGAAGGGGTGGGCGTTGCAGGGGATTGGAGGGGCCAGTATGGAAGGGGCGGGGTGTCACAGGGAATTGGAGGGGATGGAGTGGAAGGGGCGGCACGGAAGGGGTGGGGTGTCTCAGGGGATAGGAGGGAACGGAATGGAAGGGGCGGGAACACCCCTCACCGACCGGGTCCGGATAGCGGGAGTGGCGCCAGAGGAGGCGGGAAGAAGTGGTGCCATGCCGGGGTACCCCCGGGCCTGCCGGCTCCGCGACCTCCTGCTCACGGCGCTGGGCACGGGCGCCTTTCTGCTGGATCTAGGCGCAGACCTGTGGGCCGCGGGCCAGTACGCCCTGCAGGGCCGCTTAGTGTGGACCGCGCTGCAGCTGGCTTCGCTGGGCCTCGCCTCTGCTGTCTTGCAGCTCTTCAGCTGGTCCTGGTACCGTGGAGACCCGGCCGGCTTGCACCCGGGCCCGTCCCCAGGCCGCTGGTTGGCGTTGCTGCACTTTCTGCACTTGGGCTACCTGCACAGGCAAGTCCCCGCGCCACCCGTAGCGTCTCGGTTTCCCCTTCTGTCAGATGACTCTTGGGAGGCATTAGGTGACACCTTTAGGGCCTTGTCAGTTCTAGACAGGGAAAAGGCACAAGCATTTACTCAGCGCCTAGTAATGTACCAGGTACTGATTATTTTCTCATTTGGCTCTAAAAATAACCCTGTACGGTACGTGATTATGATCCTCATTTTACAGTCAAACAAATTGAGGCCAACAGTGCATAAGTGATTTGCCCAGGGTCACACAGCTAGAAAGCGTATGATGTTGGATTTGAATTTAGGTTTTTCCAGCCTCCAGGATTAACCCTCTATTTTTCAGTCGACACATTTATTAAGCGCCTACGTACTAGGTATGGAGCTAGCTAAGGGCTGGGGATACAAAAAGAGGCTCCCTGCCCTCAAAGGGGCTCATGATCTAATGGAGACAAGAAGCAAACAAATATGAGTAAAGGAAGCCTAAATACTTGCCAAACAGGAAATAATTAACTGGGGCAAGTCAGTGGAATGAGTAGGGGTTGGGGAAGGGTTCTTGTAGGAGATGGGATTTTAGTTGGTACTGAAAGCCAGGGAGATCCCTACAGGAGAGAGGGTTCCAGGCACGGAGGACAGCCAGAGGGAAGACTCAGAGCCAGGAGATGGAGGGTCTCCTGTGTGAACCAGCCACGAGGCCAGTGTACATGGGAGTAAAGTCTTCTTGTAAGAAGATGGTAAAGGGAGAAGGGGGCCAGCCTATATAGGGATTGGAATGTCGAAAAGTTTTTGGTATTTGTTCTATTGCACCGCCCTCTTGTCCCCAGTAAAAACTTCATTAAAGATTCATCTTGGGGACTTCACTTTGGAAAGGCAGATGGGGAAAAGGGGAGCAGCTAAGCAGAGCAGAGTGAGTTCAAATGTGGCCTCAGACACTAGCTGGGTGACTTTGGATAAGTCACATAACCCCTGCCTCAGTTTCTTCAACTGTAAAATAGGGATAATAATAGCACTGACATCCTTGTGATGATCATATGAAATATTTGTAAAGTACTTAGTTTAGGTGTCTGACTATTGACTCCATTTGGAGTTTTTTTGAGGAAGATACTGAAGTTGTTAGCTATTTCCCCCTCCAGTTCATTTTACAGATGAAACACAGTAAAATCACTTGCCCAGAGTCACAGTTTCTGGGGCAGGATTTAAACTCAGGTCTCCTGGACTCCTGGCCCAACCCCTCTATCCTCAGAGCCATCTAGTTGCCCCAAATATAACAGAGGCTATCTTGGAAGATAAGCTTGAGATTAGGCACTTTCCCCACTCTTAACTCCAAGCCTTATCTTTAGTAGCTTAGATTAGATAAAGGGTTTATATAGTCTTTATCTGCTAAATCCGTGGAATAAAAAAAAAAAAAAAAAAAGACTGACTGTGCCCATCCCCTGCATATTGACCTTGGGAAGGAGGGGAGGGACCCTTGAAAGGAGCTCTAAAGTAAGTAGGGAGCTCTAAAGATGGAATAAGAGGGAGGCTGAGAAGTTCTACCTTGGAGACCTGACTGAGGGGATTAGGGCTGGATGGGGACCTTCCTGAGGTGGGAATCCCAAGTCAGTGCTGAAGAAGTGGTCTCTCTCTCTCTACTTGCCTCTGTCAATCATCCATGTCTGCCCTTCTTTTCTCCCTCCCCTTACCCTAAAGTGACTTGAAGTCTCTACTGTACCAAGTGTCTCTCACTAGAGAAATGCCAGTTATTATTAACACACAATATTAAAGTTGGGACAGACTTGAGTGGTTTCCACCCCGCCCATCTCCTTCACTTTGCAAGGCCTGGAGGAAAGAGGGTCTTAAATGTGGCAGGGACTGACCCACTGATTGTCCACTGGGCCCAGACCAGGGGTTTCTCCATGCCATCATTCTTTCCCAGGAATGGACAAGGTCTGGCTGCCAAGCAGGCTTGTGACTTGGATGGTCTGGTATGTGAGATGGGAGCTGCTTCCTGCTCCAGGGGATTACAGAGACTTCAGGGACTTGCCTACAAATGGCACCCTTGGGGGCAAGGCTGGTTAAATAGAAAATCAAGAGTGGAGCAGCTGGGAACCACAACAAAAATCAAATTAACGGTTTTCAGCCATCAGGGCTCACTGTCAGGTGATGGGTTCAAGGCCCTCTTTTGCTATTCATTTGTTCTGTGACCTTGGACAAGCCTTTTCTCCTTTGTGGGCTCAAGTTTTTGGGTCACAATGCTTCTTCTCGATTCTGGGTTCTGAGGAGCTGGAGATGCTCAGGAAGGGCCAGGGATATAGCAGGCTCTTAAATGACTGCTTGTTGGTTTTTAATTGAAAATATAGTGATAACTGTCACTGGATGGAATCATTCCTGGAAAAGGAAAAAACTTAGATTGAATCATGAATTTAGGACACTTCCCTCATAGGCCAGATAGACCAGGGCTTCTGAGAGAACCTGGAAATAAAAGGCAAAAGCAATCAACACTTTAACAACAGGAAAGAACTATTGTCTCTTTGTGGTGTCTGAGTCCTGTCAATCACACCTTGCTTTGCATTCACCTTTTTGTCATCTTCAGATTTTTCATTTGACTGTGCAAGCCTGGAAGAACCATGTTGAGAACAAGGGCTCAGGAGGAGTTGAGGCAGGAGATGGGGGCTAAGGATGACAAAAGGCCTTGCTAGCTTTTTTAATGTAACCTAATATTTTATGAAGTCTACTTTTTAGCTCTAGTAGCAGACCAAAAGCAGGCTATGCCTACCTCCTGCCTGGGATGGCTGGAGTGAAGGCAGAGAATAGAACATCCTCCATTTAGAACTGGAAGAGACCGGAGAGGTTCCCCTCCTTTTAGATTAGATTAGATTAGATAAAGCAGTTATTAAGCTCTTAATTAGGTGCCAGGTACTGGGCTAAACCATAAAGCAAGGTCTTCTGGACCCCAAGGTCTATGTTCTACCCTCTGTACCAATCTTTACTGTTCTTGTTTTCTTTGCCAAAGAGAATGATTTTTGCCAGATTAGAAGAGGATGCAAGTGCCCAAGAGAAATTATTGGCTGGTGTGATGGTGATCCACTGTTAGTGTGATCTCTGAAAGAGCTGAGAGAGGGGCAGCTATGTAGTACAGTGGATAGAGCACCAGGCCTGGAGTCCAGAGGACTCACATCTGACCTCACACGCTTCCTAGTTCTGTGACTGTAGGCGAGTCACTTCACCCCAATTGTCTAGCCCTTGCTGCTCTTCTGTCTTAGAACTGATGTTAAGACAGAAGGAGAAGGTAAGAGTTTAAAAAAAAAAAAAAAAAAAAAGAGCTGAGAAAACAGGCGAGACCCCAAAGGAAGAACCAGAGAAAAGAAACAATAGGAGCTACAAATTGGAACCCAACAACCTTCACCTTCATTCCTGGCAAGCGTCTAGATAGAGCTCCAAGAGCCAGGATGCCCTCATTTAGGACAGGCTGTGCCATACTGGCCAAACTTTCTTAACAAGGTTATTTATTAGACTGGTTGATTATTGGAATGCTGTAAGTACAATTTACTTAGATTATACCCAGCATTAGCCCATCTCATGCTGTTCCTATGGAGAAATGTGGGCTAGCCAGATAGTTTTGTGGACTTGTTACTGACTGATTTGATGTCCACTTGGAAGGAGAAGGCCAGAGATTTGTGTGTTTGAATCCCCAGTGCCTGGCACATAGGAGGCCTTTATGAAATGGTATCGACCAAGTGCTTGGCCCTGTGCTGCCATTTTTATCAGTAACTTGAATAAAGACCTGGATGGTATGCTCGTCCAATCTGCAGACAGAACAAAGAAGCTGGGTACAACTGGTTAATATATCGTTTGCACGTAGTTGGCCCTTACTAAATAACTGGGGAATTCTGGCAGGTGGAACACTGGGCAAAATCGAACGAAATGAAATTTAAAAGATAAAAGTGAAATCTTACACATTCAGGTTTAGTGGATCAACTTCACAAGTACCAGGTAGGAAAGACATAGAAAAACAGCAGTTCATTTGAAAAAGCTCGGAGGGTTTTAGTGGCCAGCAAGCTCAGCATGAGCCAGGTGGAGAAACGTCAAGGATCTGAAGCTGCTCCATTAGCCTTAGCCAATAGGACCTTTAATCGGGATGAGAGGAAGCGTGCCTAATCACTGAGAACGCCTTCTGAGATGGCAGTCCTACCTGGGTCAGGCTACACAATTGGAGGAGGCCTGGGCAGTTCTGGGCATCACATTTTTAGAAAGGGCAACCAAGGTGGAGAGGCTGAAGGAAATGGAGATGTTCCTTTTGGAGAAGAGCAGACAGATGGGGACAGGTTAGTATCTAAAACTGCTGAAGAGGGGACAGACTTTCCTTCTTGGCCCCAGAGTGCAAATCTAGCGGCAGTGAGTGGGTAGAAATTGCAAAAAGGCAAATCTGGAATTGATGCAAGGAAAAATTCACAAAATTCAAGGCAGCTGGTATCTCAGTAGATTGAGAGCCAGACCTAGAGATGGGAGGTCCTGGGTTCCAATCTGGCCTCAGACACTTCCCACCTGTGTGTCCCTGGGCAAGTCACTTGACCCCCATTGCCTACCCTTACCACTCTTCTGCCTTGGAGTCAATACACAGTATTGACTCCAAGACAGAAGGTAAGGGTTAAAAAAGAATTCATGGCTACTGCTTGTAGGTACTTTTGCCTTTTGGGTGTGCATAAGAGGCTATCTAAAGTTAGTTTTGATTGCTCTGAGTATTCAATAATTTGATTATTTTAATTGAGTATTAATATGAACAACATTTCTATCACTTTCAATTGCTAATATAAAAACAACCACATATAATCATCAGATGTTTTCTTTTTCCTTGAATGGTATGAGGAAAAGCATGAAGTAGATATACCTCAGCTAAAACTGACCAAGGTTAGTTACCAGTTAATTCACTTCTCCCCGGGCAAACTTAGAAGTAAAATCCTAGAACTCGTTCAGTGATCCGGTGGGCCCTCCTGCTCAGAGGCCACAGCAAAGCCCGAATTCTCCTGGGGCAGCCCCAGGTCGGGGCCTTTTGTACGTGTCTGACCTCTCTAGTGAGATCCTCAGAATAATGTTTTTAAATGCATAAAATATCGTTAGGGTTGTCGAGGAAGCCAGTTCTGAGACACAGTGATGACGTGGACGCCCTGCCAGGCGTGGGGCTCGGGCCCTCTCCTGGCAGCGAGCGTCATCCCAGCAACGGTGCCCTGTGCCTGCCAGGTGTGTCCGGGCCCTGAGAGTGGGATTCTCCCTGTGGAGGCAGGACGAGCCGGCCGAGTTTGACCTCGACTATGCCAACTTCATTTCCATGGACATCAGCATGCTGCGGCTCTTCGAGACCTTCCTGGAGGCCACGCCGCAGCTCATCTTGGTGCTCCACATTAGCCTGTGTACGGGCAGAGTGGAACCCTTCCAGTGTGAGTGCCGGGGAGGGGGCCGGGCGGGAGGGGGCATGTTTCAGGGCTGGAAAAAACATCTCCAAGTATCGCGGCTTTTTTGCTTTTGCTTTAAGCTTTAATGCTGACCCCAAAGTCTCAGTGCATCAAATGGCTGTTAAAAGACTTTGGGGACATTCTGTATAAAAAATAAAAACAAGGTCAGCTTTTTAGAGGGAGGCCCGGCCCGGGCAACTAGGAGGGCTAAGGAGTGAAGGGCACGAGGCACTGCCTGGGCAAAGGCTTTGAGTTGGGAGATGAAGCTTGAGGAAGAGAAGGAAGGCCAGGGTGGCTGGACAGCAGTGTTTGAAGGAGAGAAACGTGTAATAAAGCTAGGAAGGTGGGCTGGAGCCAGGCTAAGCGTAGAACTGAGAAAGGCTTGTACTGACTGGAGCGGTGAGCAGAGGAGTGGCCGGAAATGGTCCAGGAAGGAGATGGCCGAGGAGGGGACAGACAGGAAAGGGGGGAGGGCGGCAGCCTGGGTAACGCTGCTCGTGCCCTTGACAGAAAGAGGAAAGTTCATCAGTGGGACGGGTTTGGGGACAAGATCAGGATCTTTCAAGATGTCTGTTACATAACACTCCCAACGGCCTGGGGCAGGCCCTCCTGGCCTTCTGGCTGGCCTCCCCACTGCCCTTCCTAGAGCGGCTCCCTATTCCCTCAGTTAAATCCCGCCCTTCCAGGCTTCTCGGCCTTACCCTCTTCCAGATAGTGTGTCCAGCGACAGGGGCCTTCTCTCTGCTCCTCAAACAGGAAATTCCCCCTTCTGACTCCCCACGTTTCCCCTGGCTGTCCCCGATCACTGAATGCTCTCCCTCCTCCCCTCTGGCTCCCCCGGCCTTGTGCAGAAGCCGTCCGTCCTTAGTCCTGGATCTCGGGGCTCCGCTCCGAGCCTGCCCTCTCTGGTCTCCGCACAGTGTCCGCCTCTCGATCCTCAAGGGCAGGGACTGGCTTCTTTTTGTCTGTCTTTGTAGTGCGGTGCTTAGCCCGGTGCCTCGCAGACAGCAGGAGCGTGAGGAAAGCTCTTGGGCTCGATCCAGTGTGGGGCAGAGGGGCTGGGGTGGCTACAGAAGCCTCTCTCTGCAGAGACCCGGGACGATGTCACCAAGAAAGACTAGAGGGAGAAGTGGGTCTCCCTGGTGTGGAGACGCCTTGGGGTTTTCCGATGCCAAAGGAACTGGCCTGCCCAGCTACGAGGGATTTAGCGTAGGCCCGAGGCCGGGAGCTGTCCCACGAACACAGCAGCTCCTGTAGCTGAGCCGCATTTCTGTGCTTGGCATTTAAAAGGGCCACCTCACGGATGGCGGAAGCTGGGCAGAGGGACGGGACATCCCTGGGGTTACCTGCAAATCCACGCGGCCCTCAAAGAAACCGTGAGCTGCCAGGGACCGCCTGAGTGCCAGCCTACCCAGGCACAGGGGCACGACTTGCCCAGGACCTCCCGTCTCTAGGCCGGCCTCTCCATCCACTGAGCTGCCCAGCTGCCCCCATCACAGACCTTATGATAAAGCCCAACAACACGGGGTCAGAGGGGAGTCCCAGAGAGCCAGTTTCCAAACAGTGCTTCGAGCAAACAGCAAACTCCCGCGGCACGGAAGGGTATCTCATTTTCTGACCTAGTTAACGGAACGCCATTCTTTCTCTCGGCCGGCGGACACCATGAGAACCCCCCATCGTTGTTCAGTTGGGTTCTTGGTGGCCCCGGAGACCGCAGCCTGCCCAAACCGTGCACAGAGCTCTCGGCAGATCCTGGAGCGCTTTGCCCTTTGCTACAGGCTAAATGACTTGCCCGTGGCACACAGCACGTGGGGGAATGGCACAGGAGAGGCGAAACCATTTCGGGAACGGCAGCCGGCAGGTTTTCTTAGGGAATGGAGGTGTCGGACCTGAGGCGAGTCAGGAAAGGATCTGCCGGCCTCTCCTGTGCCATTCTCCGGCGCCGAGGGACCCTGGCCCAGGGGTGCTGTGTGTGGTGGGGCCCGGGCCCGGGCTCACGCCTCTGGTCTTCGTGCTTTACAGGGCTGGGCATGGGCACCTCGTTCCTCTGCACCGCGTGGGCCCTGCTGGACTACCACCGGGCGCTCAGGAGCTGCCTCCCCACCAAGCCGCCCCTGGGTTACGTGTCGTCCGTGGTCTATTTCCTCTGGAACCTGCTCCTGCTGTGCCCGCGCATCCTGGCCCTGGCCCTCTTCACCACCGTCTTCCCCAGGTACGTGGTGGGCCACTTCCTGACTCTCTGGCTCGTCTTGCTCCTCTGGGTTTGGCTGCAGAACACGGACTTCATGCCGGGCCCCACGTCCGAGTGGTTGTTCCGAGGCACCGTGGCCCTCATCCTCTACTTCTCCTGGTTTAACGTGTCTGAGGGGAGGACTCGAAACCGCAGCATCATCCATTCCAGCTTCCTCCTGATGGACAGCGCCCTCCTGGGGGGCACGTGGCTGGCGCACAACGCCCCATTTCTGGGCCCCTCCCCATTGCCGTGGCTGCTGCCTGGGGCCGGGCTCTGCTTCCTGCTGGGCCTGGCGCTCCGCGGCGTCTACTACCAGTGGCTGCACCCCAGCCGCCAAGCGGCAGCTTTAGACGAGGGGGATGGGGACGGGCGAGGCCTGACCCTCCAGGACTGGCACCCAAACCGGCGAATAGCCAAACTGGCTCAGAGCTTCTTCCCCAGAGCTGTCCCTGCCAAGAGTAGGGGAGTGAATGGCATCCTCTGAGCTGGGACCAAGCTGGGAGGCAGGAGATGCTCCCGCCTGCTGCACCCAGGAAGGCAAACTGTCAGTGTCACCCCAAAGTGCCTTGGGAGCCTCCTGTCACACCACCACGCCACTCCTCTCCTGGAGGACTTTTGTTTTTTAAGAAGGAAACACTTTTTCTTTATCCCTCTGTCTCAGTCAGGGTGGGGGGAAGAGGTGCTGCTTAAGTCCGGGGGGGGAGTTTGACTCATTTTGCACAGTGCTGAGATTTATTAAAACCTTTCAAATGTGCCCCGTCTCCTCTCTATCTTACTAGGCCACCCTGACCTTTTAGGGTTTGGCCCAAGACAGACCAGTATCTCTCTCTCTCTCTCTGTCTCTGTGTCTCTCTCTGTCTCTCTGTCTCTCACACACACACACAATGTAGTGGCCTTTGCACTGGAAGGACCCAGGAAGTGGCACAAGAATGGCAAAAACAATGAATGACTTTATTTAGGGGGACGGGAGATGAACCACCAAAAAAGAGGCCTAGACTGACTTGTGAACTGACCATCTGGGCTCGGTTGTAGCCAAGGCTGTATCCCACTGACTTCAGCCCTCTAAAAAAGGGCCTCCTTGTGACCTCTGACCATCATCCACGAGAACAGTGACCAGAGTGCCATCTGTGGGCGGACTCCAAGATGGACATGGACAGCGGCTCTGAGGGTCTGTGGACAGAAACTCAGCCTCTGGAACCCCATCTCCTGTCTTGTTGGGAAGGGATGGCTCTGTCTGCTCCAAGGAGGAGCCTCCCAGCCTTTCCCAAGATGACCCCCAAAGCTGCTAGCAACACCAGCACAGGGGACAGAGGGTCGATGCTCTAGACCAGTGGTTCCCAAATTTTTTTGGCCTACTGCCCCCTTTCCAGAAAAAATATTACTTAGCCCCCTGGAAATTAATTTTTAAAAAATTTTAATAGCAAATTAATAGGAAAGATAAATGCACTTGTGGCCATCACCGCCCGCCCTGGATTGCTGCAGCACCCACTAAGGGGCGGGGGTGCCCACTTTGGGAATCGCTGATCTAGACCGATTCAATGTGAGGGAAGGGAACGTTAGAAGTTGGAGAGCCCATTCCCATTTTCTTTCTTAATATAACAAAACAGACCAGGAAATGGGGCTGAAGAGGGAAAATGACTTAAGGTTGCATTGAGCTAGGGGCAAAAGAGCCAGAATGAGAACCCAAATCTCCTGATTCCCAGCAAGGGCTTAGCCATCTGGCCTCAGTGAGAACCTTCTTGGGTTTTAAACTCCCCTTTAATAATGCAACAAACCCCCTTTTTAATTCCTATTGGTGGGTCCCCCACTAACTAGCCATGTGATCCTAGATGAGGCATTTAAAATCGTGGCAAGTCCTTTTTGTCATCCACAAAAGGGAGCCTCTTCTCACCCTGCTGCCCTCCTCTATTTACAGTGACCTGCAGGTGGCCAGGCTTCTGCCCCCTAAGGGAGGTTTTGCCGGGGATGCACTCAGGCCAGGGCTCGGGGCAGCACCCATGAAGGATGGAGAGGATGATTTCCTTTCTGCCCTGCCTAAGATTGGTAAGCAAGTGTATCCCAACATTTGAGTATCCCTTTAGGGACAGAAGGGGCAGCTAGGTGGTCAGTGAACAGAGCCAGGCCTGGAGTCAGGAGGTCTTGGGTTCAGATCTGGCCTCAGACACTTTCTAACTGTGTGAGCCTGGGCAAATCACTTCATTAACCTCCACTGCCTGGACCTCACCCCTCCCTTCTGCCTTGGAACCAAATACTTAATATTTTTGAAAAAAGAAAAAGGGACAGAAGCCAATGGTATAGAAAATAAAAACTTTATTTTTTTCAAGTTTATAAGTTCCCATTACATATAACATGGTCAAGGAATCTACAGCCACGAATGCCCTCGGTCACATAAATATTCCAAATCCATTGTTTTATTCCTGCTTTGAGGCATCTAAAGTCCAGACGGAAAAATCCAGTTTTGAGCAGAATCGGTCCTTGCGGGGAGGGTTCCTGTCAGTGCATTAAGGACTAGCCAAGGAGTTTTGCTTTCCAGTCTTCTTGGGGTGGGGCGGGGTAGGGGGCAGCAGAGGGAGGGCTGGATCATTGCTTCTGAGATCACCCCGGGGTCGGGACGGGACAACTTCTGTCCTGTGGCTTGAGATCTCCTGGGATTCAAATCTGGTTTCTACAGTTTGAATGAATAGCGAGAACAAGGAATGGTGAGAAATGAAACCTGTTTCAGGGGTGTGAAGTCTGGCGAGGCTGCGCTGCCCCTCCTGGGGCCGGCTCCGGCCCTCTGCCCGTCACAGCTCTGGGAGGGGGAGTCGAGCTCGTGCCACTCAGACGCAACCTTTACCAACAGCCAGGAGGCCGGCAGCACTCAGGGCCTCCACACCTCCGCTGAGCAGAGAATGCAGGAAAGGAACAAACCCAATGAAAATACACATGTTGGAGACGGGCCCTCGGTGGGCTTATGGGCAAGCCTGGCGGCCGCTAACACACAGACCTCGGGTGCTCTGGACACGGTGACGCTAAGGCACGGTCAGTTTTACATTCGCAAGTGAAGCCACCCTACGAGCCTGGGGCTCTCCTGGGGACGACCAGGGTGAGGCTTTGGACCCATCTTACAGGAACCAACATCAGGTGGAAGTATCGATGACTTGGCTATTCCTTGGGGGATTGTCTCAAATACAAATGGTTTCTGGCATGTTCCATTTGGCTATTTTTTGGGAAACTAAAGGGTTCCCAGCATTCCTCAGCTCCATCCCTATCCCAGTCCAACACAATCCTCTTCTTTCCAAAGACCCCTCTTGGAGATAGGAAGCGTGTGCCGTGTAGGGAGAACCCTGCACACTGGTCAAGAGAAGGCAGATTCCTTCTGGCCTCCCCTTTGGGTGTCGGGTCAAGGGCATCAGAGTCGCTGGCCCGGCTGCCCTCGAGGATGTTTCACTTGGGCCAGCTTCGTCCCTTAGCACAGTCCAAGTTCAGATGGGAAAACCCCGCATCCAGCTGTGGGTCAGGAAGGGGCTCACCCCAAGCCCAGGTTTAGGTTCCCGAGGTCAGTGGTGCCGGCAGAGGGTGGAGCCCTCAGCAACCCTCGCCCAGCGCACGGTACGGCATCCTCTGGGGCAGATGTGAGAGAAGCTCGGAGCCAGGGAGAAAAGAGGCTCGTCTTCCCAATATTGCTCTGCAGATCAAGGAGGTGCATCTGGATAGAGATCCTCGGACTGGTTCGAAGGCAGGAGGAGGGAGCAGCTTCTCAGGGCTTCGGGGTCCTGGTCTGCCACCTCATGCTGCTCCTGCTACGAGGCTCGGTGGCCCAGCCCTCCCGAAGCTCCCAGGCAGGACAAGGACGAGTGCAGCCGAGGCCCGGGATGTTCAGGAGGCAGATTCGGGATGTTGCCGGCGAGCCCATGAGAGATAGTCCTCTTGGGTTTGCCATTTCCCAGAGTCCAGACCAGCAGAAGGAGCCCCAGAGATGGGAGCCACTGAAGGCTCCACTGGCTGCAGCTCCTTCACCAGCCATGCCTGGGATTGTGAACTGAGCCAAGGGCAGAAAATGGTAGCATGTGGGTTGTTTGGCCAGATGGGAATCAGGGCTGGCACAGGAGAGAGATGCCCATTCCTCACCTCACATTCAAGGTCCCAACATAGCCCCCAGGGCCCGGCTTCACCTGCCCAAGAAAAAGGAGCCTGGGTTTTCTCCATGGGTGCTAGGGGAAATGATGGCCCCACTGGGGGTCCCACAAACAGGGCTGTCCCTGGAGGTGTGGGCAGAGCCCGAGAGGAGGTTGGTGGCTCGGCCTAGGGAGGAAAGTCCATCCTGCACCGCTCCAAGGGAAGAGAGGGGGAAGGGAGCAGGCACCAGGGCACCTTAGAGATGGGAAATGTGCAAAGAGGTTCAGAGCCTTCTCTTTGGTTTCTCTGGCCTGTCCCAGCAGGTGAGTGTCTGGCAAACACTGGTTGGGCAGGGCGGGAATTCAAGCTTACTTCACCTGGGCTTGGCAAGGGAGGCAGCACAAGGGACAGAACAATTTTTTAGGACGGGCATCACGATGACAGAAGGTCACTTGTGGGGGCACTTTTTAGTGCAGAGGCGTGGGTGCTCCCGACACATCTCCTTAAGGGGCATCTCACACACTGGGTAAAACCAATGGTGAGCTCAGCAGGAGAAGGTGGGCCCAAGTGAGGGATGGTTTAGAGCAGCTGGCGGGGGGCACCAACCCCAAGGGTGGAGCACAGGAGGGACCTCAGGAAAAGCTACTGTACTGGCAGGGGGAAAGATCAGAGAACTCATGAATATTTTCCCAGAAAATCTACCCTTCCGTCCCCCTTCCCTTTTGGCTTAATAAAGAGAATCTGCTTCAGAGACCAGACCCCGACCCAAGAAAAGCACGTGTCCATTCGCTGGGAGTAAATTCAAAGCTAAGTAGACTACGGAGGGCAGAGAGATGTTACAGGAGTCTTCTGCTTCTAACCTATTTACCACAAGATCGTAGCACTGTGTTTTCCCACCACACACTACATTTGAGCACAACTCTGCCTCAGGGATTTTTTTCTTTTTGAAAAGAAAACAAAAATAGAAGAATTAAATCACTGCAGCTAGGGTGAGATGGCTGTTCTCTCCATCTGATTCCTGCCTGTACCAAGATGCCCTGGGATGGATCCCCCTCCTGGAGAAAACAAACTGTCCCTTCCTGCTCTGGGCTCCGGCTGGGCTTGCATCTCGTCCCGAGGAGAGGAGAGTTCCCATCTTTCCCCCGTCTCTAGCCCCCATGGGGAGGGAGAAGGGCTCATGGGGCTGGCACCTCAGCTCCCATCCTTATAGGAAATCCAGTTCCAAGGCTTGGTGGAGTGACACAAGGTCTCCGTGGTTTGTGATTCGCCAGAAGGGCATGTTGTGCTGAAAGAGATGGGGGACGCCCGGTTATTTGTGCTTCCTCCCCAGGGCCTGGTTACTCAGACCTCTTCCCAATAATCCCAGGCTCCTGGCAGGCCCAATTGGACTACAGGTGACGGAGAGCCTCCCTAGTTTTAGATCAGACCCTTAACCAGCCCAGTCATCCCTCACTAAGGAGATACTGCAAGTCAGCCAATCTAGAAGAATGGAGGGAGAACAAGCTTTTCTGGGCCCTTGTTTTCTCCTCTGTAAAATGAGGGGGTTGCAAATTCAGTGATATCCAGAGTTCTTTCTGGTCCCGGCTGTTTTGAAATGTACGCTCTGAGATGATCCTGAGAACTTGTCAGAATACATGCTATTCCCCTCCTGATGGAGGCGATGCATTCAGGTATAGCCTGGAACAATTCTGGGGGCCAATCCAAGAATGTTTTACTTCAGGTTTGGAAAAGAAGCTTGGCTTTCTAATTTGGGGGGGGGGGAGGCGGGGAGAGGAGGTGGATCTTTACAGATTTGGGGGTGGGGTGGGATTAAAAGTCTAGACTGAGACTCTGGAAAAGCAGGAAAGGCTAAAAAAATCATTTTATTCTATAAAAATTGATTTTACTATGGGATTCACCTGAAATTCCAGCATTGGTCCTTCATTTATTTTGAAAAAATGGGAGAGGCTTTTGTGGGCCAGGCAGGGCTGGTAACAGCATATAGGAGCAATAAGAGCACCTGATTTCAGAGAATCCCAGCACTGAAAAGGAACTTAAAAGGGTGACCCCATTCACTGCATTAATGGTAACGCTCTCCCTTTACGCCACTGCTAGACAAGAGGCTGTCTAATCTCTGCTTGGACCCCTGCAATGATGATAAAGTCACGCCCTCCCAAGGAAGTTCTCTGCACTGCTGGATACCAGGAATTGTCAGAAGCAGGAAAGGGTGGAGGGAGGAGGGACTCTGCAGGCACCTCCAGCCTTTCTCCAGACACTGGATCCCAAAGGAGGGGTTCTCCCCCTGAATATGCTCAGGGCCTGCCTACACTTAGAACCTCTAAAGCACCCAGAGGACATGGAGGCCCTGAAAGGTCAAGGGGCTCACCCCAGGCCACCCAGAATTTAAGTCCAGGCTCTTCTGCTGCACTCTGACCCTGGACTCCCTCCCCAGGCTTTTGTCAAAGGAGAAGACGTCTACCTTATTCATTTACCTCCCATGACTGACAAAGGAGATGAGAGCAGCTTGAAAAGGATAACGTGAAACGGACAAAAAGGGCCACTGCTATTGGGGTCTTTTCCTTCTAAGGGAAGCCCTTGTCCCAGAGCCACAAGGCCCAAACAGCTGAGGGAGCAAGAATGAGGGCCTGTGTTTGTTTGTTTAAACCCTCACCTTCCATTAGAATCAGTACTACATATTGGTTCCAAGGCAGAAGAGCAGTAAGGGCTAGGCAATGGGGGTTAAATGACTTGTTCAGGGTCACATAGCTGGGAAATGTTAAGAGACCAGATTTGAACCAGGATCTCCCATCACTAGGCTTGGTCTTAATCCACTGAGCCCACTTGGCTGCTTCTGAGGGCCTGCACTTTTTGAAAAATGTGGAGGACAGACAGACGGAGAGCAGGCAAAGACCAGGAAAAGGGCAAACCACCTGGTACTGCTGCTCGGGGCACTAATGATGTTCACTGGAGTGGCAACACATGGTCCCAGGAATGGGGAAGAGTAGAGAACAAAAACCATGATTCACTTTTGTAATTTAATACACAGCCCTCTTATGGTAAACCATGAGGAGGGAGGACTAGGATCCTTCTCTGGCAGAAAAGGGAAAGGAGAGGCTCATGGAGGGAATGATATGTCCAAACATGTGGCTGGCAGTGATGTTATCGGGCCTCTTCAAGCCTTACTTGAGCGCCAGGGGAGGTGAAAAGAGAGGAAGAGGGAAAATCAGGGGACCTTCTCTCCAAGTTGCCTCTCGGGGTGCTGGGGGATTCCTGGGAATCACCGAATGCTGCATCCTCCTTGGCTTAGAGGTAGATGATGGGGGCTGCAGGGCTCAGGGCTTTCCCATCTCCCAAGCTCTCACACGCCCTCAGGGAATGGGTTTTCTCTCCTCAAGTTACCTGTTTGGCTGCAATTTCCTCATCCCGTCCATCTCCGATCACTACATACGTAACTTTCTTGCCAAAGCGAGACACAATTCTCTCGAAGCAGCTCTCCTTACCTAGTGGGAAGGAGAACATTTTGGGTGGGACTTTTATAGCCAGGGAGGGACATTTTGCAACCTAGTTGAGCTCAATTTCCTCTGTGGCTTCCTGTGGCCACATATGTCCCCTTGGGTTATAATCCTGGGCCCAGAAGCCCAGGCTTCTACCCCAGGCAGAGGGCCCAAGGATAGTAGAGGGATGAGGGTGGGACACGGTGGAAAGGAAGGATATTTCACCAGTTTGAGGAGAAACAGTTTCCAAATGTATTTCACAGGCTTCTCTATCATCCTCCTGGTGGGAGTTGGCTTTGTGCCTAAGCTGACTAGCTGCCCACCTGCTCTGCCAAGGTACAGGACGCAGGGGCTGCATTACAAATGGAGGCAATAAAGGCAGCTCTCTGGGAGATGAGATGTGTTGGCTACCCCCTTTTCTGGAATGCTCTTGCCTCCTGCAGTACACTCTCTTTAGGGCTCAGCACAGGCACCCCCCCGAGTTGCTGGGGCTCCTTCCCGCCACGTGACTGAAACACCCCTGAGCTTCTGTACTGTACACTTAACATCCCTCAAGCAGAATGTAAGCTCTGGGAAGGCAGGGATCATTGGTGTCTCTGCCACTCCTGACCTAGGCACAGTGTTGAGCACCAAGGAGGGACTTCATAAGTGCTTCCTGAACTCAATCTGAGAAATCTGGCAGTTTGCCATTCCAACTCCTCCTCTGTCCCAGCCTCCCAAAGTGTACCTCTCCCCTGAATCATCAACTGCCCTTAGTTTTCATGCTAAAGTTTAAAATGTGAATGTCAGCTTCTGCTAGCTGAGTTATTCTTATTCTCTAAACACTCAAAATAAAGAATTTAAGATCCTGGAAAGTCAGAGCTGGAAGGAATGTAGAACAAACCCCTCATTTTACAGAAGAAGCTGAGACCAGGGGAGAAGTGATTTGTTCTAGGTCAATGGCAAAAGCAGGATTAGAATTCAGGTCACTTGCTTATTAATCTAATGCTTTTTCTACCATAATACAAAATATAAATATGAGTGAAAAGGGGACTCCAGCGTCCACACTGACCATCCTTCTATCCTATTTCCCAATACCAACTACATCTGACTGCCATCTGTCCTGGACTGAAGCCTCTCGGGTGCTGACCAGAACCACTGGCTCTTAACTTGGGACATTCATATATTTGCTTCCAACTGTCCTTTGCAAAGCACCCTTGAAATCTCTCAGTGTTATCAACATGAAGCAAAATAACTGGCACACATCCGCCACTCTATTAATGAAGTCCTACTGAATGGAAGTGCCCCGGGCCATTTCCTTTTCCTGGCCAGTTTCCTGATTGGCAAATATGGCAATGGGTGACTCAGATCATTCCTGAAGTCAGACACT
The DNA here is from genome assembly GCF_016433145.1 of Gracilinanus agilis. Lineage (NCBI taxonomy): Eukaryota > Metazoa > Chordata > Mammalia > Didelphimorphia > Didelphidae > Gracilinanus > Gracilinanus agilis. Next base: position 66,401,664 of record NC_058132.1, read on the forward strand.
GTGTGTTCTACAGTGACTTCAGGCCTGAAAAACCTGCCCTTAAGGAGACTGTAGGTGTATAGGGGCAGTGGGGCCAGCCGACCTCAGGGCTTCCTTCCAGCTGTTTCTCCTGGGTTGAGAGATATAACACACATAAAGACAATCTAAGAAGGAAGCAAACACTGACAAACTGGGGGACTAGGGAAGGCTTCACAAAGGAGGGGACATGTGGATAATGGTATGAATCGTTCCAAGCTGCTTGACTGGTCAGTTCCTGTTCTTGTGTTGAATGAATTCCTTCCCCTCTACCACATCCTCTGACCTAAAATCAAAAGAAATCAGGTAAGCCACTAAAAGACACCTGCTGTAAACTGAGGCATAGAGCCAAGGCCTCACTTGCTGCTGCAAAGTGCTTTCTTCCCAAAAGGAGGTGGGGACTGTGCGGGGAAAGCCTATCCTGATGTCTGAAACTGCACTGTCAGTTGGAGGCTACCAGAAGCAGCACCTACCGATCTTAGTGGCACTGTAGATGTTCTCGATGGGGAAAACTTCTCCCAAGCCATACAGAAGGACCTTGGCTAGGGCAGGCACCAACTGGGTGGTGGTGATCAAGACATTCACACAATTCTTTCTGGAGATAACAAAAAACAAACAAAAAATTAAACATGTGGCTTCATCAAGGTCATGACAAGGGTCAGTGACTTAAAGAAGGAAAACCAGACTGTGACTCAAGCTGAACAGGCTAAAAAAATCCTGGAGCTGGGGGCTTCAGAACTGACATGCATGAGGGGGCAGCTGGGTAGCTCAGTGGATTGAGAGCCAGGCCTAGAGACAGGAGGTCCTAGGTTCAAATTCGGCCTCAGACACTTCCCAGCTGTGTGACCCTGGGCAAGTCACTTGACCCCCATTGCCCACCCTTACCATTCTTCTGCCTTGGAGCCAATACACAGTATTGACTCCAAGACAGGAAAAAAAAAAAAAAAAAAAGAACTGACATGCACTGGCTCCTAGAGCCTCCCACCCATGAATTCCCTCTACAACATCAACTCACATTTCAATATTGCTTTCTCCAGAGTCCAAATGTTATTATATCATTTTATAGATGAGAAGAGTCTCAGAGAAGCTACCTTTCTCAGGGTTACACAGTTAGTAAATGGTAAAGCTAGGATTTAACCCTAGAAGCACTGATGCAAGTCTATAGCTCATTCTAAAGTGGCCTGGATGTGGGCTCCCCCAGCCTTTAATTAAGGATGGAGCACTGGGATGTAGAGCTCACTACCTGCTGCTCTGAAGCCTTTGTTCTTAATACCAACCCCAAGTCTACTATTTCAGTCCTGTGGTGCTAGTTGTCTCCTAGCCAAAGAAAACCAAATGAATCCCTCTTCTCTGACAGCTCTCCTCTAATTCTCCTCTTGTCCAGATTATGACTCTGGGGCAGTATGGTTTTCTTCAGTCCCTTCCTCATCCTGGACTCAGGTGCACCGTTCCCACTTCAGGTCTGCAGCAGGGGCCTGACCACGCTGTGAGGACAGCGAGACAAGGCCCTCCATCCTTCATGATGATGATCGGTGCTGCCTCAGGGGGGCACCAGCTCTTCAGAATGACTGGCTTGGGCTGGGGAATGTTCCCAGTTCTGACCCCTACTGAACGTGAGAGGTAAGGCAGCATGGATGCTGGAAAGAGTAGTCTAAGGCAGAGTTGGGACCACTAAGGTTTGGCTGCAGTAACTTACTTTCCATGTGACTTAGGCTGAGCCTTGGCAGCCTAAGAGAGAAGTATCAGAGCTGCTCTGAGGAAACACGCCCACGAATAGGGCACCTCCCACCATTATGCCTGAAAGACTGTCCTAATTGTATGATGTGTAGAGAAGCTGGGATGCCCAATAAGATTACAAAACACTTAAAGGCAGGGGGTCTATAGGGCACATACGCAATATTTATTAAATTTAATGGAAAAAAACAAAGAGTGACCCACTAAGAGAGTTCAGAAGAGACATTCCAACTGGAATATTTGATCTGATTTCAAGGTTGGGATTACTAGGCCTAGGCCTTTAGTGAACATCCTGGGACAGAGACCAGAGGTGGCAGAGTGAGGCTGGGACATGCCTTTAATAAGTGGGCGATCACCTCCCTATATTCATTAAGTCCCCAAAGCTCCAGCTTTGGTACGGACAGTGTTATCAAATGCTGTGACCCTGGGTTAATGGGTCTCCTATTAGCTTCTGAGATACTTCCAAATAAATAATTGCTCCCTCTTCTAATTCCAGCTCCAGGTTTGCTTCTTCAAACCTCCTTCCAGGCCAATCCCGCTTCAGGCTTCACTTCCACCAGGAAACTGTCTCACATGCCTTCCACAGTCACAGATCTCCCTCTTCTTTCCCCTTCCCCTCCCTGGCTGATTGACTCTGGGTTACCACCTAAGGGAGGAAAGCTTTGTTTTGACTGATGGAGATGGGCAATGGGCACTGATGGAAACAGGACACTCATCTTCTGAAATCTTGTATTTCTCACTAGTTAAGCAAAAATTGTAAAATCTGTAGTTTTAGCATTAGTCAAGCATAAATAGCAAAATCTGCTTCATTACTTTTATTTATTTTTGATTCTTTGTTTGCTCATATCACTGTTTATTTATTTTCTTTATTTATTAATCAGTGAACCATTCTGTATTGTTAATCACCTGTACTGGTTCTGTTCTACACACCAGCTTTGTGCCTCTTTGTATTATGGATCAATTGCATGATTCTGTATTTACCTTAGAGTTCTGAACTGTTAGGCATTATTAATCACCCAGAGTGGTCACTTGCTGTACTCTCTCCTCCCAGTGTTCCCATCTTTGATGACAGCATTCCAGAAGGTCAGGAATGTCTCTCCCACAATGACACAGGATGACAGATTGGACAATTGGGGGGGGGGGGGACGGGGGACACATAGGACAAGTGCACTATAAGGGTTTTGGCAAGGGAATCCTCCAAATATATGCATGCTCCTTATTTCCTTTCTGGTGTCCTTGAGTTTACCTATGACATACCAGACCCCAAACCACATCTCTACCTGGATTTGGAATCTCCTTCTCTATGCTCATTTTCTAAGATTTTTGGCAGGGGTGGGCTATTCTGGGAAAAGGTGGAGATTTTCCTGAAATGGGAGACAAGACCCATGGCTCTCAATAAATATACAAATTGGGGAGGAGAGGAAGGGAGAGAGAGCGAGAGAGCGAGAGGGAGAGAGAGAGAGAGAGAGAGAGAGAGAGAGAGAGAGGGAGGGAGGGAGGGAGGGAGGGAGGGATTCCATTAGCCCCAAGGCTAGTCCATCAGCTATCAGGATATTCTATTAGCCCCTAGGATATTATACTATCTTAAAAACCTCTTCTTCAAATAAAATTCTTTCTTTCTTCTAGATTGAATGGAATTTTGAGCCTTCCAATTTTAGGGTGAAACCCTGCTACAAACTTCAGTGTGTTTTCCCACAACAAGACCATTAGCTTGACAGATCAATTCCATACCTGGATTGGATGAGAAGTAAAGACTTTAGTGCTGTTCCCAGCCAGGAATCAGTTAAGACTTCAATTTCTGCTCTTAGTCTCTGAAGTGCTTCCTTTCTCTGGGGACTGAGAAGGCCTTTGGAAACAAAACCAGACAAAAGCAAATTCTTGACATCATGTCTTGGCTGGTACTGGGGGTGGAATGGGGAGGGGAGAATGACTCTCTTTTTGACTTAGAAATGCCAGAGGTCCAAAGGAAGACTGTCTTGGTGAATGCTCACGTGAGAGGGGAAGCTAATGAGCAAGCAAGTGAAACAAAACAGTCTTCTCTTGTAGAGAGAGAACTGCTTCCGTTAGGGCACATTAATTTGGGTATTCAATTGAAGCATTTGACTCAAGCCAAGGAACTCATTTCTTTTGATGTGTCTTGCTTATTTCCAAAAGGACTACAGATAGCTTATGGACAGACATAGCATACAAGAAAATACATCTAAACATCACATGGACCATCTAAGGAGATGGTTTAAGGCACTATTACAGAAGAGACAAGAACACTTTGGGAATACACTGACCTCTCAGGTTTGGGGCAGATCAAGAAAAAGGGGAAATAGGTTGGAATGTAGGGGAACAAGGATGGAGTATATTTTATGAGAAAACACTGACATTTACACTTTTTTGGAGCTAAATTCAGGAAGGAATTCATGAAATGGATTCTTGTATGAATGGTGATACCAAGTGCAATTCAAAGAGCAAGGCACTAGGGACAAAGCCCTAGGTTCTCCTCCAGGTATGGCCATTAATTAGCATAATCCTAAGCAAAGCAGTTCCCTTCCCTGGGTCTCAGTTTCCTGGTCTAAAAAATACTGTGTTTTAAGAATGTGTAGGTTCTCAGGGCACTTTTCAACTCTGATGGTTTTGATGGCTAATATTCCCTCTATGAGTATTCTGTTCTAGAGTCTAAAGCTCCTATCCTCACCTTCAACCCCATTTGGTCCTCCACTTTCTGCAGTCTTTCATTTCTTTTCAGTCTTCCAATGCCTGGGACATCCAGGCCTCCCAACTTGCCTTTGGCCCTTCTATTGGAGTAGTTAAGAGTGACTGATATTGTCAGAAAATGAGTGCCAAGTGAGAAAAGAGTGGTTACAATCTCAGAAGAATGGCTCTCTAATAGTACAGTTTCAGATACTTCAGATACCTGAACATAACAGTGTTTTGAACAATGGCGCTTTCTCAGGCTCTTTGAATCATAACATGTAGGTATCACAACTAAAGTCATTAGGGTGGACTTTGATTTGGTTGATCTTGCTCTTTTTCTGTGAGATTTTCTTCTTCCTTCCTTGACTTTCTAAGGCACTGTCTCCTCTTGGTTCTCTCTTATCTTCTTGACCATCATCTTTCTTATTCTCCTTTGTTGGATCATTATCTCACCTATTATCCATGGGTATGTTCTGAGTTTTAAGACTCTTTCTTTGTGATCTCACTAGCTCCCTAGAATCCAATGATCATCTATCTCCATGTGGATGCCTGCCAAATCTATAAAAACCACTCTTCACTTCTCCCATGAATTTCATTCTTGTGTCATTAACTGCCTGCTAAGTGTTTCTTTCTAGATAACCAACCAGTTGACTCCTCAAAACAGAAATGATAAAAACCTGCCTATCCTTTGTAATTGTCTATTTTCATTTAGGGGATCCATCATTTTGCCAGTTAATCAGGTTCATAAATTAGCTTTAATTCTTTACTTTCCCTCACCTCTAATATACATTTAGCTTTCAAAACCTGTCAGTCATCAGTTCATTCGGTTCCGTCCACTAATACAACCATCATTTTTGCTCAGGGCCTTTTTAGCCTCCTAGTTGGTCTCTATGCCTCCAATCTTCATAGGCTGGTGGTCGGACCATGTAAGTTCCTATCTCAGTAATAATCAGTGGTTCCTTATTATTTCTAGAATAAAATACATACTCCTCAGCCAGGATCTTGGCAGTCTGGCTCCCACATTATCACCTCTTCAAGAGTTCTAAGTTCAGGCCAAACAGGACTACCAGCTATTTTTTGACTCAATTAATTCTGTGCATTTTCATAAACAGTTTCCTATACCTGGAATGAGATCTCTACTAGCCCTTCTTAGAATCCATGCTTATCTATAAAGTTCAGTTCAGGCTCTAGGCCCTCTAAGTTTTTGCTTTGATCCTTGCTACTCCTTAAATCGCTTTGCATTTACTTGGTTTCTATTTTGTGTCCCTTGGCTGAATATATGTCCCACCAGCCACACTGCTTTTGGTCTTCTCTGGACTTTTCCATTATGCCTCTATGCTGCTAACTCCAGCCCCCAGTCCTCTTTCCCCTTTTTAGCTTCCTTTGGTGTGTTATTGTTCCCTATTAGATTATAAGCTTCTTCAGGGCAGGGATTAACTTTTAAAACTTGCATTTCTATCTCGTGCTGGCACATAATAGGTGCTTAGTAAATATTTACCAACTAAGGACTGTTCATTTTTGTCTTTAAATGTGCAATAATGCCTAGATCAGCGCTCTGTACATCACAGGCAATTAACAAATATTTGTTGAACTGAGTAACTCTTCATGGTCTCTACTTCCTACCTATAGGAAGGACTACAGAAACTGACTGATGAGAATGATCCAGTTCTTATTACTTATGGGATCAGAGGAAGATGTAATCCTCTTTAGTTAACCAGAGAACTCCAGAGTCTAGCTTAGTGTTCCAATTTGTCTAAAAAAAGGAAAAAGATATACTTTCTAAAGCTACATGGATAAAAGAAGCAGGAATTTTTAGAGGGGAGAGACTAACACCATCTAGTGATTCCCTCCATCTCCTGCCTCTGGGCATTTTCTTTGACTCTTTGCTTAGGCTTAGAATGCTCTTCCCTGACCAAATCTCTATTTGCCAGGCTTCCTTCAGGTCCTTCATGTCTCAGATAAAACCCCACCTTCCACACAAAGCCTGTCCTGATCCCCTTTGGTCTTCAGCCTTCTCCTACAGACATTTTTGAACACAGTTGTTTGCATTAGACTGCTCCTTAAAGATAGGGATTATTTTTTTCCTTTCTCTGAATCCCCAGTATTTATTAGCACAGTGCCTAACACACAGTAGAGGCTCAACAAGTGTTTACTGAGTGACTTAAGATACAGCTGAAATGCTACCTCTTCCAAGATGCCACCCCTAAATTCTCTTCTATCTCAAGACAATCTTCATCTCATCTCTTAGCATGACATAAATCTTATGAGTTATTAATTTTCTGGATCCATGTTTTATCACACCTACATGTTTTATCACAGGGTAAATTGAGATCTCATTTATCCTTGTGTCTTCCCTGGTGTCTAATGTGGTATATACTACACACAGTAAAAACTGAATAAATGATTGCTGAATGAGTGAACCCTGTTGAAAGCTCATTTTCCAAAGGAGTGGACTGATGTCTTAAGGAGGGAGATGATTTGCCCAGTGTCACTCAGTGAATAAGAAGCAAAGTCAAGATTAGAACCCAGGCTTAGTGCTCTACCCAATAGGCTATGTTGCCACTGACACAAAAGCCTCCTTTTTCAAAGTCCAGTTGTGGAACCTTCCGATTTATATCCATGAATTTAAATGATTACTAAGATATGTACAGAAATATCTCCTCGACAGTTTCAGGTGCTTGGTGGCCATACTCAGAAAATGAAAACCCAGGGATCAAGGGGCTAGAAGCTTCCTCTGCAAATCACTAATATTTTATTTTAGAGATTCCAATAGTAACAAATGTTATTCACAAACACTGTCATAGTCATAAAAATTCAAAAGAACTTTTAAGTACTTGTAATGGTAACAAATTCTGACAAAAGTTAATTTGGTTATAAAACCAAGTTTCTTTTGTAAACAAGGAAATGGAACTTAGTAGTTATGCTTTTTAGATGGACAAACTGTAAAAAAGGGCTAATGAAACAGGAAGTTGGGCTAGTTTGCACACTCACCACCTACGTTGCTTTTGTGTTTGTCATAGATTTCTCTCACTTTTCGATATCGGAAGGCCAGCTTCCTCATCCAATCCACTCCCCCCTGCACACCCACAGAAGAGCCATGACCTGCACCACCTCCTGAGCCGCTGAAACCATCCGTGGAGAAACTATAGTTGCTGCACCAAAGAAAACATGGGAAATTAGCATCCCTTCCAATCAGATGTCAGATGATTTTACCACCTATATCCTTTCTGCCCATCACATTGCTAAGTTAAAAGAATCACTGATTTTTTTCCATGTTGTTTAAAGAAACAGACTATAGTCTGTTTATTATAACAGACCAATGACCTTGACTTTTGACTCCTAGAAAACTTCTGCATTGTGTTGTTAGGGGGATGACTGGAGAACATCTAGAAAAAGAAGCAGAGGCCACCCAAGAGCCAGTAGAGCTTCGTCAGGAACAGGTCAGATCAAACTAACCTTACTTGTCTACACTGGTAAATCAGGGAAATATTATTCAAAAGTTTACCTAGATTTTAGCAAAGCATTTGAAAGAAGTTCTAAATCTAACCGTATAGAAAAGATGGAAAGATATGGGTGATTCTTTCTAGAGACTTTTTCAAAATAAGTAAGCAATCCATGCTGAATGATGTCAGTGTGGCCCAGGACTAGGTCACAGCCCAAGGGATAAAGAGCAGGACTGGACTCTTCATCTGATGACAAGTTGTGTGTGGCCCAGGCTTATCTTGGTGCCAGAGAGCTGGTTGAGGAAATGCTTCCCCACCTGGGCCTCCAGAATGTCACTTGCACTGTAATAGCTATCAGAAGAAGTTTTTGTCCTTTTCTTCCCAGGGCTCCTGGCATCAAGAAAATGCATGAAGCTCTCACCGAAGTCAGCCCAAGCTCTATTCTACTGTGAAAATACAGATTTTCCAAATTTGTGCCCAAAAAGAAGATCAAGGATTACAGTTTCTCCTTTACCTCAAGTCCTGCCCATTGTCATCAGATGCCACATCTTCAACATGCACTTGGTCACATTCCTGTTAATAAAACAAACCACCACATCTTAGTCCAGTGGTTCAATGCTATCATCAGCTAAAACAGTTCCTGGAAAAGGTACAGGTCACCAAAGTGAACTGTGGCAGTTCATCTAGGATGATAGGCATTCTCTAGCTCCTCAAGCCTGCCATCCTTTTAAGGCCTTGCAACTGCCAGTTCTCTTCCCCTGTAGGTAATGACATTTATCCACGTGCATCCCGAATTCCCAAAAAGACCTGAGAGCCCCTCCATGACCAGGACTGCCACCAGCCTCACCCCCATTATCCAAAGCACGATACTTTCCTTCCTTGGAACTCTCCTAGCACTCTGAATGCCTCCCATGGACTGAGCATGCTCTGTTCTGCATCAGAGCAAAGTACACGCCTCTTCTCACTAGTTGGTAAAAAGGAATGGGAGGGCAGGGACTGGGCCCTAAGTCTGTACCTCCTGTAGCATCTAGCCCAGATCAGTACACAGAGCAGGCTATTCACCATTGTCGATTGAACTGAACAGATCTTTGTTTATGACAATTTTGATGAAGGGGGATGATTTAGCTGAACTATCCGAGAAGTGCTGGAAAAGTCCATTCCAAAGCTCAGCCCTTTGTTACAATTCAAGATTCATGGACTTGAATGAGGTTCTCAGGCTCACATGACCAACACATGGAAAGCCTGGACAAGGCCTCTTGCCTTGGAAGGAGACAAGCATTCTCTCCTCGTGGTATATCATGCTCCATATCCACTGATAGCTGGCTATTCTCACTCAGATGATTTTTGCTCATTCAAGTCTTATATGGTCTATCTTTGAGAGAATTTACAAATGCTTAGGTGACTGTTAAAATCCCAAACGTACCTCCAAGTCATTGAAAAAGAGATGTGTGTCAGCCACTTCAAAAATCATTTCTTCCATTGTTAAACCTGAGCCAATAACAACTGTTGGGTCCTATAAGACAAGAAGATGAAAATCTGCTTAACTTGGCACTGTGGGAAAGAGCTTAGGAGCTATAACATCAAATAAAAGAAATTGCAATAAAACATCCTTAGTGAATTATAGAAAGCTTACTGACCATTGCTATACACTCACTGACCATCACAGAAGATGAAGTAACCTGCTCATTAATCAGCTTGTGCTGATTAATATACATCCTTAGAGAACTGGAATTGTTCACCCATTCCTTTGTAACAAAAAGTTCTCCTTTCCAGTAAGTCCAACCTGGCTAGGCTCATCTCTACTTTCTTTCCAAGAAGTAGGGGCCATCCAGTGATAAAAAGGTCTATCTCTATTCTCAGGGAAGGGTCTCCCCTACAATGGAACCATGGCTTCTTAAGTCCAAGGATTCTTTACCAAGACTTTTGACTTCTATCAAGACTTCTTGTCTCTGTTGCAGATGTAAAAAATGGCTAGTTTATAGATCTAATAAGGTTAGCTATCTTTCAACTGTGGTACTAAGAATTCATATTCCTTCAATATTTTCCAATTTGCAAAACCCCATATCTCTGGGACAGTTCACACAATCTTATTTAACTCTATTAATAAGGCTGTGAAATAGGCAGTGCGATTACAATTATTTCCATATTGTGGATGAGCGAATTAAAGCTCAGAAAGATAGTATACTGATACCCAATGCAGTAGAAGCGGCACAATAAATAGTGTACAGGGGGCTTCCGGGTTAAGATGGCGGCAGAGTAAGAAGCAGCTCTTAACCTCTCCTGACCGAAACACACAAAACTCCTCAAGGGGACATAAAAACAAGTCCAGACGAACGGAGGAACCCCACAACAGGGCACAGCGTGGAAGGTACGTGGAATCGAGACATTTCCAGGCTAAAAAGGGCTCTCACTCACTCAATCGCGAGCTGAGCAACCGCCCCACCCCCACCCCCTCCACACTCACCTATAGCTCCGAACCCAGCTAAAAAGAAATAGAGCAAGTTTGGGGCACCCATCGAGTCATCAGCAGCTCCGGGACCTGTTCCTGACAGCAGCAAGACTTAGGACCCCATTAAGTCAAAAAAAGCACGCGAAATCTGAGCGCGCGCGCCGGAGCAGGACGCTGGGCGCGCAGAGGGCCAGCTGAGTAGAGGCGTGGGTGGAGGCAGAACTAAGCCTAAGTGGGGAACCAGTGCAGACGGGTATACGACTGTGGAAGCAGCGCCCTGAGACTTGTAAAGAAACCTCCAGCAGAGGATCAAGCAAGAGGGCCCACCAGGGGGCTTGACCTTGGAAAAAACCAGAATTCAGACCTCAGGAGCCAATAGATTGGGAACAGACACTGAGCCCGAGGATAAAGCTGAGAAGCTGCTGGGCTAATGATGGCTACTCAGCATCAGGAGGTTCAGAAGAGAAAGAATAATAACAAAAAGAAGAAGTCTTTAACACTCGACAGCTTTTACACAGAGAAAATCCAGACAACCGAGCAAACAGAGGAGGAGAACAAACAAGCATCCGGACCCTCCTCAAATAAGGAAAACTCCTCACAAGCTATGGAAGAGTTCAAAACTGAGATTTTGAGGAAAATGGAAGAGATCTGGCAAGAAAATAACAGTTTAAAAGGTAGAATCTTGCAATTGGAAAGTGAGGCTCAGAAATCAAATGAACTGATAAGCAAATTGAACACCAGAAATGACAAGATTGAAAAGGAATACCAAAAGATTATAGCCGAAAACCAAAAGATTATAGCCGATAACCAGTCCCTAAAGGCTAGAGTCGAGCAATTAGAAACCAATGATCTCTCAAGACAACAAGAACAAATAAAACAAAGTCAAAAGACTGAAAAAATAGAAGGAAATATGAAATATCTCAATGAGAGAGTGACAGACCAAGAAAACCGGTCTAGAAGAGACAATTTGAGAATAATTGGTCTTCCAGAAAACCCAGAAATTAATAGAAACCTGGACTCCGTACTAAAAGAAATTATTCAGCAAAATTGCCCTGAAGTCCTACAACAAGAGGGCAATATAGACATCGAAAGGATCCATAGAACACCCACCATATTCGACCCAGAGAAGAAATCGGTTAGAAATATTATTGCCAAATTCAAAAGCTTTCAAGCAAAAGAAAAAATCTTACAAGAAGCTAGAAAGAGACAATTCAAATATCAAGGAGCACCAATCAGGATCACACAGGATCTGGCAGCTTCCACACTAAAAGACCGTAAGGCTTGGAATACAATATTCAGAAAGGCAAGAGAGCTGGGCCTGCAACCACGGATCAACTACCCATCAAAATTGACTATATATTTCCAGGGGAAAGTATGGGCATTCAACAAAATTGAAGAATTCCAGGTATTTGCACAGAAAAGACCAGGGATGAATGGAAAGTTTGATATCGAACCACAAAAATCGAGAGAAACCTGAAAAGGTAAATAAGTTACAGAGGGAAAAGAAAGAAAACTTGTAATTTTTAAATTTGCCTTTTTAAGGGCCTCAGTGAGATCTAATTATCTGTATTCCTATGTAGAGAAATGTTATGT
>NC_058132.1:66418286-66502701 GCF_016433145.1 Gracilinanus agilis
TTATGGTAAAGATGCTACCCACATTCAGAGGAGGGACTGCAGGAGAGGAAACATATAGGAAAAACAACTGCATGAACGCATGGGTCGGGGTGGACATGATTGAGGGTGTAGACTCGAAACTACCACACCAATGCAACTACCAACAATTTGGAAATTGGTCTTGATCAAGGACACATGACAAAACTAGTGGAAATGCGCATGGGTATGGGGGGCGCGGGGCGGGGGGGGGGTTGAAGGGGAAAGGAGGAGCATGAATCATGTAACCATGTTAAAAATGAATATTAATAAATGTAATAAAAAAAAAATAGTGTACAGGCCTAGGCCTTGGAATTTGGAAGACATGTGTTCAAAACCTGCTTCATGTGTTGTGTTTTTTTTTTAAGTCATGTGATTCTGGGCAACCTCTCTCATCAACTGTAAAATGGGAATAAAAATAACTAGCATTTAGACAGAGTTGTGTAGATCAAATGAGATAATGTATAAAAGCACTATGCAAACCTAAAAGGAGCATATAAATGACAGTTTTTATTTCTACATATTATATTGCTTAGGCAAGGCATTAAGAATACAAGAATGAAAGCTAAATTATTCTCTTTGAATGGGTTTCTACATTAAATCTCTGTGAGTTCTATTTCCCTGGTGCACATAGCAGTTATTTAGTGGAACAGACTCTGCAACCTAGGTGGCTGAGTGTACCCCTTAAAGACTTAATAATCCCTGAAATCCAGAACTCTGGTACCTGATTTTAAATCTCAACTTCATACCAAATCCAGTGATGAGAGCAGTGTTCATTCCAGGGGACATTTTGAGATGTGATTTTAACCCTGGTATTGTGTTTCTATCCTGGTCAGCTTGTGTTCCCTTCCTGACCCAAGACTACTTCAAAGGTAACAGGAAACATTCCACTGTTCTCAGCTCAAAACATTGAGCTCTCTGATATGTTGCATCAATCTGAACTTTAAGGACCAGTCCTCACTCAGCTAAATCATTCCTCTTTTGGGAGGGAATAGTGCTGGCAAAGAATGGGTCACATTTACCTTTCCATACTTTTGAGCATAGGATCCCGTGAGAAGAGAATGGAAGATGATGATGGTTTCATCCAAGTCCCAGAGAAACACCCGCTGGGCAAAGAAATCAGGAAAGATAAGAACAGACACATGAATTTACAGTTTTGGGACATGCAGAATTTTAGGCTTGAGAATCATCTAGTGGAAATTAAGGTCCCAGAGTTTCAGTGACTTGTTCCACATTACCTATTCTGTGGCATCTTCAGCTATTTTAGGGCAATTGGGGAGGGGCAATTCCTTAGGGGAAGTAATGTGGGCTGCTTATGACTTGAAGGAGGAAGCTGAATGACTTGGAGTCTAGTCTAGTCAAGCCCTGGGCTTGACTCTGTCCTCAGACGTACACTGGTTATGTGACCCTGGGCAAATCACTGAATCTCTCAGGGCCTCAGGTTCCCTTTTTGTTAAATGATGGGTTCAGACTATGGGATGCCATGGTTCTTCATCTAGTGCTCTTTGCATTCCATCATTCAGCAACTTCCCTCAAGTCATAAATGCTTCTCTTATTAGAACTAAATTCTGCATGAACCAAGCCAGGAGAGGAGACTATATTTACTGCTTTGGAGATTTAATGCCCACAATGTAATTTTAGAACCTTTAACATTATGAAATAGGCAAATAAAAACCATATTAACAAAGAATTAGTAGCCCCAAAGATACTGGTTCAAAACAGACCCTGATGCCCTATTCTGACTAAAGCTCCCCATAGGCAGAGGTGTGGACGAGCACAACAAAATAACCCAATAACCTTTGGTTTTGGATTCTGGTGATCACACCACAGACAATTCCCACAACTGGGCAATTTATGTCAATTATTGGCTTTGGGATCATTTGTTAGATAGTTGAAGAGAAAAATGTTACATTTTCTTTGAATACTCAAGCATTTGGGCTCTCTTGAAATTCATGTAAGACTTTTCTTCTTCTCTAACATGGCCATCTTTGAAACACACTTTAAATGTTATATCCTTCAGGAAGCCTTCCCTGATGTGCTTCTCTAGTCAGCACTTTCCTTCCTACTAGTATTCATATTGCACTTGGCTTTGCATCTCTCATATCTTTATGTATTAATGTGTATTCTCTTATTTATTATGTTTCATCATTATCTCTACCAGTGCTACCCACACTTCCTAACTTCCTGCTCAGCATTTAATCCTGAACTGTGACTTGGACTGGAGATATTCCCCTGACTTCCAGGCACTGCCCTGTCAGACCAAGTACTCAAAGGAGCATGTGCATGTGCACACACACACTCTACAGGAACTCGCTATCTAGAAGATGACAATAAGTAGCGAGAAATATAAAGCAGGGGGTTACACACTTCCAGCTCACTGTCCTGGGCAGGTGCAGCATCAGCTCTCCTCTTGCCTCGGTTCTTGGCAGGTGTATTTTTCCTAGATTGCTCTTCAGTGTCTTTACTTGGAGTACCCCGAGACAGAGATGGGCTTGAAGAAGGATCTCCTAAAGCAGACAAAAGACATGCTGCAGTCTATACTCATATTAGGAACAGAATTAGGAGAGAGACCAAGAGAGATACCACACAAAGGGACTTTGTATAAAATGGGTGTGATACTTTATACCCATCACACTGACAAAAGTCACACAAAATGATGCCAATCACTGCTGGAGGTGGTATTGGGAAGCAGGGACACTTACATATGTCAAACAAAGTTGGAAGAATCCTTTGGAAAACCATCTTGGAGTTCAAAGTTAAAAAAAAAAAAAAAAACTCCCATACCACCCCACTCCACTTCAATACCTTGGGACCCAATATTCCTTTTACTAGAGTGTGTACTGAGTGACACAGTAAAGAACTAAAAGAGGTAGCCAATGAGTGAACAAACGGCATTTATCAGGTGCTTTTAATGGGCCATATATTTTGTGAAGAGCTGGAGGGCACAGGTACACAAACAGGAGAGGCCTTATTCTCAAGAAGCTTACCATCTAATAGGGGAAAGAATTATGGTCTGTTAAAAAATGCAATTAGTAGCACTGTTTGTAATTGCAAAGAAGTGGCAATAACCTAAGTGCCCAATAGATGATGAATGGCTGAATATATTATTCTATATTAATCAAAGATTATACTACAATGCCATTTAAAATGGAAATAAGAGGATATAAAGAATTTAGAGACTTATATGAAGTAATGTGAAGTTAAGAAAACCATCAGAACAATACATACACCAAGAATATGAAAATAAAAATTTATCTTTATAGCAAAAATAGCAGTGCATGAACAGAGAAAAGAAGAGGTTACAAAAGGAACACCTAAAAGGATGTTAAAGATGTATTATATGGAGAAAATCCTTTTTATGTGTAAAGAGCTGTAAATGCATGTTTATTTGGTCACTGTTTCCTTCAACTGCATAAATGCATAGTTTCAATAACATATACACGAACAGAGACAGAAACCAGATGCTACTCTTTGTATTATCCTGAGATAAACAGGCATTAGCAAAATGATTAGATTTGGTAATTAGACGTGATTATTATTTTGCACATCACAATCTTCTTGTGCAAATTCCTCCAGTCCTGCCTGCTGTCTACAGAATGGTGTAATAAATCCTATGTCTAATATCCAAGATCCTGGGTAATGTGGCTGCAGTTTACCCCCCACTAGTTCCTGTGACAAACCTACCCCTCCCAAATGGGTCTATTCACAGCCCTCTTCTATGCCTTGGTGTTATTTCTGTCTTACTGCTCCTAAGTCTATTTGTTGAAGTTCTGCCCTTTCCTCAGGGGCACAGAGCCCTCTCTTCTCTGGGTAATCCCAATAGCATCTGTTATCTGTACTGCTCATGGGAACTTGGCACACCACTTTACAAGGCTCTTTATATTGCACTGTGTCTATGATGGATCCCAATCTAGCAGAAACCAAGAACTGTTTCCTATCTTTTGTTCCCTTGCCACCCAGCCCAGTTTATGCCGTTTGACCTGTTGACAATGAGAGTTAGTTATGCTTAGTATGGGAGGCAGCAAAGTACCATAGAAAAAGTATTCAGTTTGGAATCAAAGGACTTGGGTCCAAATCCTAGCTCTGTCACTTACTGCCTGCGTCTTTGGGAAAACCACATAACCTCTCTGGGCCTCAGTGACTAGAAAATAAGGGAGCTGGCCAAATGATATCTAAGGTCCTTTCCAGTCCTATATCTATGGTCTTTTAAGTAAAAAAAAATTAAATTTAAAAACTTACGTAGCAGAAATTCTTATTCTGGGCTAGGACTCATGAACTTGAAATGACAGCAGCTATCAGATGATGTTACTGAGGTATGCAGAATGCACACATTCCTGAAGTGTGACTGAAATGGGAATTCTTTCTCAGTTACATGAGGCACAGATGAACCTGAATACTCACTTCCTTGAGAGAGTAGGAACACATGCATATCTAAGTGCACATCAAAGTGTGAAGAAGCTAATGTAAAATACTCATTGAATCCCATAATGACTTCATTTACAAGTACCTGGCACACATAGGGACTGGAGAGCCTGACTGTCTAGCCACCTAGTTGCCATGTATCTGCCCAAGAGCTCCCTCTCTCACATATCCAATCTTTGCCTATGGTAAAGGAGAACCCACTTGTATTCTAAGCCACATACTTTTCCTGGCATGTTTTTCTTGACATCTAGACTAAAATGGCATCCCTGCAGCTTCCCTTACTGTTCCTGGTCCTGCCCAGGGGTCAAACAACAAAGTTAATCCTTCTTCCATGAGACAGCCCTTTAGATAGTTGGAGAGAGCTAGGACTTCTGCCTTAAATCTCATCTTCTCCAGAAAATTGGCTTAGGTCAGATCTACAGCATGAAACTCTAAGAACAACATTTCTATCCCAAATATATTGGTTAGAGAAGTGGCCAGACAACCTGGGTCCAGAAGAGACCTGGAGAGCCTCCTGGAAACACAGACTTACATGACCGTGCCCACATGTAGTGAGATCTTGAAGATCTCACTAGAGAGTCTGATAATACCACAATGAGTACAGTGAGGTAGCAGGGGGCCCAAGGACACTTGTATGAAAACCTGGAAGTTCCTTCTCTTGAGAATTGGTGGCATTAGGGTCCAAAATAGTCAGGGCTTACATAAATGTGATCAACTTGAATCAATGACTCCTAATTCTATGGTATGCTGGTTGAATGACCCAGACCAAATCACTTAGCCTCAACTGCCTAACCCTTGCTGATTTTTTGTCTTAGGATTGATACTAAAAGTGATGCAGCTGGATGATTCAGTGGATAAAGAGTCAGGCCTGGAGATGGGCAGTTCTGGATTCAAATTTGACCTCAGACTCTTTCTAATTAGCTGTATGACCCTAGGCAAATCGTTTAACCCCAACTACCTAACCCTTACTGCTCCTCTGCCTTGGAATCAATACATAGTATTAACCTTAAGACAGAGGGAAAGGGTTTGAAAAAATATCATTATGGTACAAATGAGAAAGAAGACATTCCAAGGAATCAGTCAACCCACGACAGCACTGGATAAAAAAAAAGATCCCCACATTTATTAGGAAATACCTGTTAGAAGGCAAGACCTCAGGTGACATGTTCAGAGTGGCAAAGGTTACTTACCAGAGGAAAGTCTCTGTACTGCTGGTGCAGGCACCATGACGCTGGGCTTTTCAGTCTGGTATGTGGCTGCTGCTAACGTGGGGTTCTCAGGGTCACTGTTGTTCTGGCCTGTGACCCCAAAGCTGGAGCTGGGGTAGCATGCCTGGTACTGACTCTGGCCAAGGATGGTGTATGTAGGGTAGTCCTGGAGTCCAGAAAAGGGAGTTAGGAAAGGACAGATAACATTCACCTCAGGATCTCCATTTTAGAATGAAACTCTTCAGAGGAACTGTGTATGAAAGTAGTATCTGAAATGTAGCTTTAATAATGCCAGTTACTGTGGGAACATTCAACCTGATGTTTTCTATAATTCCACAGATATTTTTGTCAGTGTTAAAAAAGCAATTGTGACAAGAGAGCAAACATTTACTCAAATATTAATAGCAAAGCAATGGACAAAGGATGTGGGACAGGGGTAAAATTACACAGAAGACACAAGTGGCCCCCCCTTACCTCCTCTAGGCTGGATCACACAGAGAAGAAAGTGAATATAAGGCAAAGTGAATATAAGGCAATATGTAAATAGTAAGGGCCATTAAAATGTGTATGATAGGGAAAAGTATCATGGAAGGTTGAAATGGTCCAGGAAAGTTTCAAAATTTGGCCTTGAGAAGGATATGGGGGAGGACTACAAGCAACCATGTAGAGGCAGAAACTGAAGATAAATGCTCACTTCAGGAAAAGTGAGTAGATAAGCCTGGGCTATCTACCAAACTGTAGGAAGTCTTGGCAAAGGGATAGGAGAGGGGTGATTTTAGAATATTTGTCTTATGATATGTGTATAGGGGAGAGGGAGAGGGAGAGGAGGGAGTGAGAGAGATGGAGAGAGAGAAAGAGAGAGAGAGGGAGGGAGGTAGGAAGAGAGAGAGAGAGACAGACAGACAGAGACAGAGACAGAGACAGAGACAGAGAGACAGAGAGAAAAGACACAGAATGGGGTTAGGAGATTATTACATTGACTCAATGATCCTTGGAGGTCACCAAGTCTAGCCCCTCCTTTTATAGTTGAGGAAATGGAGTACCAGAGGATTCCAGTGATTTACTTAAAGTCACATAGCTAGCAAAAGTCTGAGAAGGCATTTTCACTCTCCCTACTACACATACCATCCTGCAGGTAATCAACCAGGGTCAGGAGGAGGCATCACAAGTGGAAGAGGACATGATGAACAGAAAAGGATTGCTAAGGAGCTTTTGGTAAGATTTGGTGAATGAAGAGATGGCAGACACAATCTGAGAGGAGTCTAGCATAACTCTGGTTTGGGACATGGACAAGTCGGAGAATACAGTGCAGGTGTTTTGTGGGGGCAGGGAGAGATGAGGAGGTTTGTTTAAGATATATTGAATATGAAGGGATGGCAGCTAATTACAGTGAAAATAGCTGGTAAACTGACACTGACTCCTTCGAATAAGATACCCTGTTTTGACTCCAGGCATTTCCCCAGGCTGTCTCCCAGACTTCTGCCTCCTAGTTTAAGTCACAGTTAAAATCCCACCTTCTTCAGGAAATCCTTCTCAATCTCCTTTAATGCTAATGCATTCTCTTTGTTCATTAACTCCAATTTATCCCTTAGGTATCTGATGTGTACATAAGTGCCTGTATGTTGCATACCTCATTATTATTCAACAATAAGCTCCTTGAGAGCAGGGACTATCTTACTTTTCCCTATATTCTCAGTCCTTAGCACAGTAACTAGCACACAGGAAAAGCTTAATAAATATTTACTGATTGACACGTAGAAATGTGGAACTGATGCCTGAGAGAAATGTCAAGGCTGGACATATGGGAGTGTGGGGACAGCAAGGGATCTTTTGTATAGAGGGGAGAGGTACAGTTGCAAAGATAGAGAATATGAGGCCTTTCCTGATCTCGGTGTCCTCTCTTGCCCAAACTGTCCTGGTTTGGTTTGGCTTTGTTTTATATGTACAGATACATGTACATATTATCTTCCTTTATAATTGACTAGAAACTCCTTGAAAGCAGATTGCTACATGTCTCTGAATCCCAAATGTCTGGCATGTATAAAAAAGAGGAGTGAAGAGGGCCAAGAACTGAAGTTCTAAATTCAGAGTATAAGAAGGGGATGAGGAATCAGTGATAGGGAAAGGGGACACTTGAAAAGGCAGGAAAAGAACAAGGGGCAAACAGACATCCAAGAAGGCATTTCAAGACAGAATGTAGGAAGGGGGAGGGGCAAGGCCAATAGCATTAAATGCTGCAGGGAATGCAAGAAGAATGAGGTCTGAAATCACTGCTAACTTATGAGAGAACAGAATAATTTCAGTGGATTGGTGGGGACCAAGACAGGTTTGGGGAGTGGCAATGGTGACTTCAGAGTGACATATTAAAAATCTGGCTGGAAAAGAAGAATAGATAAAAGAGGTGGCTCTGTGAGGGCGGGTGTGTAAGGGAGAGAACAGCAGGGCCTTGGAGCTTTCTGACAATCAGGAATGCTTTCCATAGCTACACAACTACAGGTACTAAGGGAATTGGGGAGGGGAGAAGATCTGTCTCCAAGATGTGGGACTGGGAGCGGGAATAAGTATATGTCCAAAGGCGGAAGGGAAAGATTGAGTGGAGAAGAAAGGTACCCTGGATTAGTGAATAGGAAAGGAGATCGCCAATTACCTGGTTTGAGATGCTGGCAACTGCTGATGCTGGAATATTGGCAATTGTGGATGAAGAGGAGATCAGGCTGGCATTGGTACTTGAAGCTGCAAGATTCAGAGTGTCAAAAGATATTAGCATATGATTATGCAGCTTTGAAAGGCCAGAAGAGGCTGCAAATGCATTAAGTGTGTAGGGCAACAGGGAGTAGGCTACACACTTCAGCAAAAGAGGGCTGCAATAAGTTCAATAGTATCAGGATCAAAGGCAAGTAAGCTTTGTTTCTGCATCATACTCCCCACACCAGACCAGACATCTGACTTATCCACAGAAGCCTCTTAAAAACTGTCTTTGGCTAAGGAAGTTCAGACTTAAAACTCAAGTTTCCAAGGCAGTACACGCAATGTATACTCATAAAAACAATAAACATACATAGAGCCCAATCACTATAGTTCAATATCTCAGGCTACTGGAAAATGAATTATCTATAATGACTTGCTAAAAGAAGTAAATAGAAACTCACAAAATTGCTGTGTTAAATCCATATGTAAAGTTTGGTCCCACCTTCCCAAATCCCATAATTCCTGGAGTGAGATAATTACTATGGATGGGACTCTGTCTTTCTAAGTATTAAAAACACAAAGTCTTCCTCTCCTGTAACAGGTTCTTAATAAAATCTGTTGAAATAACTTGAAATAACAGCTTAGACCTGATTATTGGAATCTATTCAGCTTAACAGACAATGAATGAATGAAAAACCATCTAATAAGTGCTTACTTATTAAACTAAATAAGGGTTAGGCAAAGTGGTAAGCCTGGAATACAATATAAATAGCAGCAGAAGGAATACAATATGAAAAACAAGATAATCCCTGCCCACAAAGAGCTTACATTCTAATAGGAGAAAACACAAATAGGAGAGCTGAAGTGGTGGAGGGATGTTTTTTTGTCTCTTCAGTCATAGGGCTGGTGGTTGGAGTTATTAGACAGTGAATTGGCATACCCATTCCCAGGAACAGTATTGATGATTTGATTAATGTTTCCAGTCTAAGATGGAGAAAACAGGATAGGAGACACTGCATAGAGGCAAGATGGCTGGAGTGCAGTTGGGCAGGTCTGAGGTGGAATAAATATATTGCACTCCCACTACACAAGGCCTCAGAGTGGGAGCTAGACATTCGTAACTGAAAGAGGTCAATACCTACCTGCTAATAAAAACAGGAAAATACAGAAAATATTAACTTTCTGGTTCCAAGAGGGATGGTCTAGTGCAAGGTGCACTATATTTATAAATATAAATGCTGAGACATGCTAGAAAATTCTCTTCATTGTTCACACAATTCCATGAGTCAAACCCTTCAAAGACCTCTGGGCTGGGAATTAACCTTGAGGTCCTCAGAGATAGCACAATTCCCAGGATTAATATCAAGAAAAGGAAGTCCAACTTAACTTGGTTTCTGTCTAGAATTCACCTCCATGGTGCTTCACAGATTATGACTCTTAAAACCTTATTCTTCTACCTTTCCTCTCTCTTTTTCATCAAAGCATCAAAACAAATCTGAGCTTAGATATGTGACTCACACTCAAAGGTTTCACCATCAGGGTATTAAAATAGTTGAGGCCCACTTTTGGATATCATGGACCAGGGTCAAAAGAGCAATCCTAAAGAAAAACTTCCAAAAAGAATGGGCCAGATGAAGAGATAGCAAAGCCTCAACCATTCCAAAGTAAGAATGATAAATGTCCAGTTCTGCCCCTAAGTTGTCCTACAAAGGCAACATGATTACCTGAATGTTATAGTGAACTGAATGTGAACAAGATTATACAGTTAAATGTGTAAATAAGATAATAATACCGCCAGTTGACTGAGTTTCCAGAAAATGAGGCATAAAGAGTGTGACTTGCCAAAGGTCACACTGGTCAGTCTCATCATGAATCTCCCATAGTTCTAAGGACTGAGGGACCTTGACTTGCTAGTCCCTGGAGTCCCTTTACTGACTTTTTTTTTTTCTTTTTTGGTTAAGTCTATCTAGCTCTTTTTGATCCCAATTTGGGGTTTTCTTGGCAAGGATACTGAAGTGGTTCGTCATTTCATTTTCCAGCACTTTTTACAGATGAGAAAACTGAGGTTAAAAAGGTTCAGTAACTTGTCCTGGGTCACATAGCTAGGAAATGTTTGAGGCTGCATTTGAGCTCAGGTCCTCTTTAGGTAATTTTAAGTGCTGCTAGAAAATTTTTCCCTACATTAAACCTTGATCTGCCTCTCTACAACCTTTACCTTTTGCTCTTGTATTTCCTCCCTGGGATCAAGTAAAACAAATCTTGAATACTATCAACTTTTTCCCACCTCAAGTCTTCTCTTCTACAGGCTAAATCTTCTCAATTCTTCTAATCCCATATCATATGATTCGGTCTCCAAGTTTGGGAAGCAGCCCAATAACTCACCTATTTCTCCCTTACATCTAGGGAGTCTGTAGCACATTCCCATGACAACGGAGTATCTGTTTCTCCCTATGTTGATCGTTATCTCTCAACTGCGCTTTCCTGCTTTGTTTATGGGAACCCAATGGCCATAGTTCTTTATGAGCATGAATATATGGATTGTGAGTCTACCCATGCATCTCTTAGGTTAGTTCAGCTTTAGATGTACTTTCTTTGAACAGACCTAGGTGTGAACTATCTAATATTCTCCTCCAAAGTGGCTTCATACTTCATATCTCATTTTGTCTTGATACCTCAATCAAGACGATGCCAGCAAGAAGCATGCCTACTATCCTTATTAAGGACCTAATTACAGCTTTTCTGCTCACCACCTGCAAGAATGAAGAAAAAAAATAAAATGGAATCTAGCAAAGAAGGGCCACTCACATGGCCTGCCTCGCCTCATCTACTTAGTGGTTTACAGGCCAGGGAAGTCAAACTAGAGAATTGGAAAGGACACAGGGGAAACTCCATGTATCTTAACAGTTGTTCACGTATTCTATTTCTGTTCTGCAGTTAACTGATAAGCTAAGTGGAGATTAAGCTAGGAATTTAGCTAGTATCAAATTAGAGATTGCATTGTAGGTTAGAATGAGTTTGGGGAAACATAGCAGTGAAGACTTTTGTCCTACAAAATACAGGGACCTGCTAGAAAGTTAATGATGCTCAATGATTCTTTTCTGCACAGAATCACAGAACTTTAGAAGCAAAATGGAAAACCTAATATAATAGAAGGGAAACCAATCTTAGACTTGGAGAATATGGATTTGAATAAAGGTTTTGCTTACATACTGGACTCTGGGTAAATCACTTCATCTGCAAAATGAGGGAGTTTAATTAGATGACATGTAAAGTTCCTTCCAGCTCTGGGTCAATGATCCTTGGATGTCAAGGAGGTCTTGTACTTAATTTTGGAAAGAGGGAAGTAAAATTATCTGAGCCTCATAACCAAGAGAATGGCAGAACTGGGAGATAACTAACATCATCAATCAAACAAAATACATGTAAATTGAACCATAATAATCATAATACATATTTTACACATCACTACTAAAGAGCCATGTTTCCCCCCCCCCAAATAATTTGCTAGTAATCCTGAAAATTATTGGTAATTGGAGGAATTCTCAATGATAAGTGTCAACAAATCACAACTATGACAGAACATTTTCCATTTGCTGTGTGTACAAAGATGAATAAAATTTTGGAGAAGTGAGTGACACTTTATTTCTCCAAGTAAGAGTTCCCACAGTAACAGGCAACACTTCCCAACTACCTAATTTCATTGTACAGAAACAACAGCTTAGACTTAATCAACAACCACATTCCATGGCATCCAGTGTCTTATCACAATGAAGGAGGTGATATCAGTGAAAAATAAAGCCTCTGATATCTAGATGACAGGAATGATAGCTGAATTACTCCCTACAAAAAGTTTGGTCAGGGGCCTCCCTTAGTTATAAGAAGACATCACAAACAAGTATTGGAGGGAAAAGCTGAGTGGAATGTTCAAGGCACCCCTAAGGATAGGAAAAGTTATATTCCCCAAGAGTTCACTTCAGGAGCAAGAAGCAACAGTCTTCAATGCATTGGTTCAGAGAGATAGATATCACTTCCCTCAGGCAAAGCAGGACAGCAAAAAGTTGCTGGGATCCCAAAACTTAAACAATCAACAAACATTTATTAATCATCTGTTCTATGCCAGACATTGTACTAGGGTGCTTGAGATAAAATGAGAAAAAGGAAACAGTTGCTTTCTTCAAGAAGCTTATCAAAAGGAAACAACCAGTATGTATATAAAATAAGCACAAGGTATTTTTGAAGGGAGAGTCTGGGTAGGGAGAAAGGGGTGGGACCAGGAAAAGTCTGATGTAGAAGTAGTTTTGCAGGAAATCAGGGATATCAAGAGGTGTGGGTGAGGAGAGAATTTGATCCAAGACTTGGTAACAGACAACTTGTACAAGGGTAAATGAGATGGAAGATAAAGAGTGATGTGTGCGAAGGAGGCCTGTGTGGGGACTGCAGAGTATAAGATGGGGAATAATGAATAACATTATTGGAGTGGAAAAAGAAGATGGGGCCAGACTGGAATGGGTTTTGAAAGGCAAACAGAAGAGAAGCAGATCAAACAGCTGTAGTAAGCTTTGAAAAATAAGGAGGGAGGGAGGTCAGAGCACAACTTGATGTAACTGATAAATACTACTACATAGAATCAACTCCATTTCTGCTCATTTGGGGCAAATTAGGGTTGTCAGAAATTTAATGCATTTTGTATTGAATTTGTTCACCAGAATAGGTCAAATTAATGTAATACTAATATTAATGTTCAATCCCTCAACTTAAAATCTTCCCATTATAAAAAGAATGTGATTTATCACCAACATATATTCCTCTTATTTAGGTGATGTATAATTTTTTGGAAAGGGGTAGTTCCTCCCCCAATGTGGATAACTACTCATCTAGTGATGTGAGTTGACTATCAGAAAGATGTGGCCAAAAACTACAATTCTTCACCCTGTAGCCAACTGCAACTTAGCTAAGTCAATCATTGAATGATAGATGGTCTTTGTCATAATCCATGGTCTACCATTAATTTTACAATCCTCTTTTTATTTCCGCTGTCTTCTGTTTGATGCAGTCTGGTTTCTTTTCTTTTCTTTTCTTTTCTTTTTCCTTCCTTCCTTCCTTCCTTCCTTCCTTCCTTCCTTCCTTCCTTCCTTTTCCTTTCCTTTCCTTTCCTTTCCTTTCCTTTCCTTTCCTTTCCTTCCTCCCTCCCTCTCTCCCTCCCTTCCTCCCTTCCTTCCTCCCTCCATCCGTCCCTTCCTTCCTTTTTTAATTAAAAAAAACCCTTACCTTCCATCTTGGAGTCAATACTGTGTATTGGTTCTAAGGCAGAAGAGTGGTAAGGACTAGGCAAGGTGGGGTTAAGTGACTTGCCCAGGGTCACGTAGCTAGGAAGTGTCTGAGGCCAGATTTGAACTTAGATACCTTGGGTCTCTAGGCCTGGCTCTCAATCCACTGAGCTACCCAGCTGCCCCCATAGTTTCTTTTCATTTCTTTTTCTTCTTCAAGAAATTATAGAAGTAAACCAGGGCAGTGAAGAAATGAGGCATAAACTGGGCAAAATTTCTTGAGAATCAGAGCAAAAAGTTTAGCCATACTGGGGCTCAACATATTTGTTTTGGAACTAAGAGCTAGCACACCTTAATGTAAGAGCTAGATTAATTTTTCAGGTTGCAAAATACAAATAAAAGGAAGTCAGTAAGAGGATTAGGCACAGGTTCCTTAATTCACAGTTCAGCACCAAATTAGCACTGCCCCCAATCTATTATATAGGAGGAATGATGTCTTCTAAATTAGCCATCCCTAATCTCCTGGCCAATCTTCCTTCTCCCCTCAAGCCAAGGGAACAAGGCTGAAGACAGAGTTGACCTGTGCTCCTCCCATAGGGCCTAGGTCAAGGTGGATTTCCTTTTAAGTCTTAAAGAGAATAAACCTTCCACAGAGAAGCAATCTGGTCATAATGTGGAGCCACTGAAAGAGGAGGGGAGTGACCTATTTATAGACTGAAGTAAACCTGCCTTCAAACTACCAGGCATTCTGATGAAATTCTCAAGCAAATCCTGGCACCTAGAACTCACCTGTCTTCATCCTATACAACTCCTTCACTTTACACATGATGAAACTGAGGCCCAGGGAGGTTAAGGAGCAAAAAAAAAATAAAAATCAATGAATGATCAAGCCAGGTTTCCCAGCTCTGAATTTAATATCTTCTCCTGCTAATCCATGCCACAACCATCCTCTCACTGGAATATGGACACAGAACAATAAGCCCGACTAACCATGGTGGTAGTAATTATAAATAGCAGTGTGCTAGAACCAGTTCATCCTGGCTGGTTCTTACCAATTGCTAAATTTTTAGTGAGAGCATGTACATTTCAGAAATTGGCAGATGTTATAAATCAGGGTTTGATTTATTGTCTTATTGATAAATATAAAGTGATGGAGAAAATCTTAATAATCCAGATTTAATTTAAAAGTTTGTCATGCACACAGTATTTGTTCACCCAGGGAGATGACTGTTAAACATATAGCAGCACAATCCTGGTTATAAATGACAGAACATTCCACACCTCAGGTCTCCCCAGGTAATCTTTTTACAACAACAAACTCACCACGTTCCAGATCACAAAGTACACTCTCAACACTAGCCTACAGCACTAGGATCCTATTTTGAGCTGAGCAGGAGAGCCTTTCTACACATCAACATGCACACAAGCATGCTTTTAGCTCTACTTTGGCAGCTCACAAGCCCAAAAGCAGGATGCATGGTACAACTTACATTCCAAGATCTAAGTTACAGTGATATTTGGGTGAGTAGGGAACTGGCATCTGCCTTGGCTCACCAAACAAAGAAAGCATGCACAAAATCACATTGTACCCCTTCTGCTTAGGGATGCAGAGCTTCCCCGACCATTTGGAGAAAAACAAAACAAAACAAAAACAACAAAACCATGCCTCTTTACCTTGAATGGGATAAGAGTAATGTGCTGGGCTTGGCTGGCCTGTGGTTAGCCCTGTAGTGCAGGTAAGAACACTGTGTTGACTTGGAGCTGGAGTCTGAATTAAACCACTTTCAGGTTTCATACCTGGCCACAATGCACCTGAATCAGATAAATTGGACCAATTACAAATGAGATACCAGGACCAAGGGCATGTTTGTTGCCTGAAAACGTCAGCCAGTTGGTCTATGTCAAAGAACAGTTAAAACTGCTTGTAAGAAAGAAATTGTTGATGCTCCTAAATTTAATCATATTCAACTAACAAATAAATGTACATAGCATTAGAATGAGATAAGAACACAGACAACATTATCTCACTGAATTCTTTAAATGGCCACTCAGGCTCATTTTAACTCTTTAGGAAAATTCACCAATGTTCAGAAGGGAAGTGAAGGCCAAGATGGCACCTGGTTCCCCTATCAGGAAGCTGGTAGGCCCTGATAATTTTGGACTTCATGGCAGCATCTATATAGGAGAATACTTCAATCTCCATTATTACCAAGAATACCCTATTTATTGGTTACTGCCCAAGGGGATTAGTGTCAAGTTTCTATAAAAATCACTTGTCCCTATAGGTAAATTAAAAAACCTATCTTTCACCCACTTTGGATGAAGATCTTTCTAAAATATGTCATATACATCCCTGGGACTTTTAAAAAAGTGCCTTGAAGAGAATTCAGCTCCTTCCAGAACACTTTCCACCAACAATGATTGCCTTTTAATAAAATGGTCATCTCCAGGGCTGCTGCGTTTGCAGAATTGTCTGCCCTTCCATTCAGTAACTCCAGAATCTTGTCCTCTACATTTGTGTAATCAGCCTTTTCAAGTCTTATAACAGCTGTTACTTCCTAATGTAGCCAGCAGGCCCTCTCCCCAACATCCTCCTCCTAAGCCTCAATAAGACTGGTGGTGACCCTGGAATCTCACTGACAATATCAATGAAGTATAAGGTCCTACCTGGCTGGAAAGACTTTGAGTATAGGCCTAGCAATTACCTGTACCTCTGATCTCAGGAATAGCCCAACTCAGGGAGTTCACAAAGGGTCTTCACTCAAAAGCCAGTTACCAGCTATGGTCATAGAAACTCACGAAAGAACATCTGCTAAGGCCTGGAGTAGCTATGCTTGTCAAAATAGGAAACACTAACAAATGAAATCACAGATCACTCGAAATACTAAAGTAATCTGTGGACCAGGAAACCAGATCAAGAACTGTTTCTTTTAAAAAGGGGCAGAAAAGTTGTGAGTCATCACTGTTTCTCCAATTAATTGGTAGGCATGGGTTTTTGCAACTACTCATTGTAGTGCTCACAGGCTTTTATGCTTCTTTCCTATATTTCTTTGGGGAGATAGTTAAGTTTTATCTAAAAAGTAATTAAAATTCCAAGATGTAATTTAAAGCAGGTTTGTGAATAAGAAACATGATATTGGTATCAAGGTCATACTAGTAAGCCAGCAAGGTTGCACAGCGGATAGAGCACTGGGACTCTCAGACACTTACTTATAAGCTTTAAGTGTTTTATTATCTAGTCACTTAATCTCTGCCTCAGTTTCCTCCTCATATGTAAAATGAGTATAGCAGTACCCACTTCACAGGGCTATTGTAAGAATTAAATATTTGTAAAGCCTTTAGTACAATGCCTGGCACAAAGGAATACTATATAAATGTTTATTTTCTTCCCTTCCCTTAAATTTCAGCATGAATTTAGTTTACCAACAGTGGAATAATCTTAATTCTCAGTCAGAGGGCTCTAACTTAACTTTGGCACTTATTTAGTCTGCTAGACACTTCACTGCTACTATTTAAAGTCTGTTGTTGGACTTGTTTAAATACAACTTTAAGAAGTAAATGAAGTGGGGACAGGTAGGTGGCTCAGTAGATTGAGAGCCAAGCCTAGAGATAGGAGGTCCTGGGTTCAAATCTGGCCTCAGACACTTCCTAGCTGTGTGACCCTGGACAAATCATTTAATCTCCATTGCCAATCCCTTACCACTCTTCTGCCTTGAAACCAATACACAGTGTTGATTCTAACATGGAAGGTAAGGGTTTAAAAAAAAAAAAGTAAATTAAGCCATAGGAATTGCAATTGGGAAAATAATGAGGGAAGAGTAACTCTTAAGTGTCCCAGGACAGTAACTGTTAAGTATGTCAGCAACTGACATAAAATTCTACTTTTCTCTTATGATCCTCTGAATTGCTTTATTTGGAAAGGCTAAGGAAAAGCATCCCTAAGATAAATCAGAATTGCTCTATTTTTTGGCACAGTGAACTCCAACATAATGATGGGCAAAGTAATGATTTTCTAAAGTATTAATGAGATACCCCCAAACCCTTCTTTGGCTCCACTGTAGGCTTTGATTATTAGGATGTTCCATTACTTCTTCTACTTGTCATTTTACTCTTTTAATAAGGCTCAACCTCTCCTCAGTGATAGTCCTACCAAGATCAGAGAATGTTAGAACTCTGAAATCATCTAGCACAATATTCTCATTTTATACATAAGGAAACCAAGGCTAGGGGTGAGGCAAAGTGACTTACACAGAGGAGGGGCCAGAATTAGAACTTAGGTCTTCCAATTCATGGTCCTATGCCCTGTGCACTAACACTATACTGTTTCCAGGCACTGTCTTCTATTTCCCTAAGATTTTATTTTGTATATTCCTTATTATCATGGTAAAAAACTAGGAATTTAGCTCAGGGAGCCTTAAACTTTAAACCAATGCTTGCAAGCTCCTTGGAATATTTGTTAGAAAGCTTGTTAGAGGTAGCCACTGGACTCTTAGGAAGCAGGGTTCCTAAATCTGTGTGTGTTTGTTCCGTTCTGTCTGTCTGTCTGTCTGTCTGTCTGTCTGTCTCAATGGCATTAGTGTCACTGAAAAAGACCCTTAGCGGGGATAAACTTAGCTAACAGCTGAAGAGTACTTTAATTCTTTTGATCTTAGAGAGCTATTATTTGATTAAAAACTACTGTACTTTAAGAAAAAGTAAGAGTGATAGGCAACCACTTAAGACCAAGAGAAAAAAATCAAGACCCCTTTCTTCACATATCCCTCATATAAAACTGAAAAACACTGTTCTTGCTCCCTTAGAGGAAACAATATCCTCTTCCATCTCCTTCAAAAGAAATTCATCACCAACTTCACCTAGGAGAGAAGCTTCTCCATTTTAGACTCTGCACTGAAAAGAGATGATTACTCTCTATGGTGGTTAATAATAGGGGCATTTCCAAGTACCCCATACCATTTATCCAAATTTCACACAAGAATAGTACTTTTTGCAGTCCTATGACTATCTGGAATAAAGAGAGATGCCAGGTGTTGCTTAGAAGTGTACACATTTTTAAGAACACAAAAAAACACTAGTTAGGGGGTATCTTTTTAAAAAGTGGACACTCTAAAGTGATATAAACACTCCCATACAAAATCTCCTACAATACTACCAAAAAGTCCCATGATAATAAGAAAAACAGCAGAGACAGAGTATATTTACATAATAACAAAGCTGTAGTTTACCCTTCTAGAGATCATGGAGATTCATAAAGCACTTTCCTAGCAATAGCTCTCTTTTTGATAGGTAGGAGAGGTTTTATTGTTACTCATTTACAGATAAGTGAAGATAGGCAAAATCAGGCGACTTAGTCACACAACTGGTAAATCACAGATGCTCAGGAAGAGAGCTCAGAAGCAATGGTATCTAACCAGAACTGGAACAAGAATCCACTCTATACCATACCTGAAAAGTGGTTATCAGCTATGGCATGACAATATCCAGTCTGGGTCCCCCTACTATTTCAAGAAGCAGCCCATTCCACTTTGGAACTATTATAATGGTGAGGGAGTTTTCCTTTCAGAGAAATCTGAAATGATTTCTTTATAATTTGCCCCCATTGCTGAGTTTTGATCCTTGGGTCAAAGACAAGTGTATTCCTTCTTCCATAGAATAGTCCGCCAGATACTTGGCAATATCTATCATGTCCTTTCTAAGTTTTCTCTTCTTCAGGCCTAATATGTCCAGATCCTTCAAATGATGCTTAACACGGTATGGTCCCAGTCCCCAAATATTATGTTCCCATCAAGAATCTACTAAACCTAGCCAGTCAAACATTACTTAAAGTCAAATCAAATGAAAATAATAATGGGATTTTAGACTGCCCCTAGGCTAGTTTTAGGGGGGCATATTATGAAATTTCAGTCTTCCTCACTGTTGAAAAGTGTCCCCCCTACACCCCTATATTCAATTTAACCAAAATTAAGAGAGTTCTGACAGTTTCCTTTACAATATATGCAGATATTCTCTCTATTTTTTTAATTTTCATAAACAAGATGACTAGATCATAAGGAATATTTTAAAGAGATGTTATCAATGTCTTTTTCATGCTTTCTTAAATGCTCAACACAAACACATGCTTCTAACAAGATATATTAGAAATGACCCAGAACTCTACTTTGAAAAATTCCTTCTAATTTTTAAAATGAAGCAAAATTAATGAATCTTTGGTAATTCTAATATTCATATCCAGGTGCCTATATGGTACCTTATTGAGAGTGAGGAGTAACAGCTAGACAGCCTGAATGCTATCCTGGTAACATTGGAAGGTAGTCTAGTACACTGGGGCAAAGTTCTATGGAAAGTCAATGGGAAAACTGAACAAGAAATACAAAAGATGAGAACGTCTGGATAGGCTGTGACTTACATAGTTGGAGGGTTAGGTGGTTAAGTATATGACAAAACATTTGATTTTGGACATTGGCTGACAACTTGGTAGACATGAATAACAAGGGCAGTATAAGCAGGGGATGAGAAGGATTGAAAAAAAGAAAAACATCTCAAACTCCTTCACTGACCTTGTAAATACTTCCACAATTGTTAGGTATATTCCTCACTCTGTTACTTTTCAGTTGCAGTTAATAAAACCTGGGCTCTCTATTATTGCCATGCACAGACCAAAATGGCCTTAAAAACAAAAAATAAAAAAACCCCAACAAACAAACCAAAAAAACCTAACAGTGGAAACCAAAGGCAGTCACCATTACTGCCTACAGATTCTAGATGTCTGGTGAAAACAAGCAGTCTGCAAATTACAGATTTTCATAGCAATTCTAGCAGGCTGCAATCTTATTAATACACTCCAAAAATCTCATTAAAAAACAAACAAAAAACCCCACCAAAATACGAACAAAATCTAGCTATAACTTGAGTTGTTGTTACAATGCACTGCCAAAATACCTGATAAATAAGAGAATAAAGAATAAATCCAAACATATGTTACTGGTGTTATTACTGTTATGTAAACTTTGGACATTTTTTCCCATTAAGAATGCCTTTTTGACAAACAGAATAAACATTTGATAAGAGTCAAAACCGAAGTAGGAAAATGATGTCAAATTACCACAATATTCACAGACAGCATAAATTCCAAAGACCTTTAACTTACCCAATTCCAACAAGAAAGAATTGATTACTTACCTCCTCACAGAGTATTAGGTTCCCATTTGTGAGTGGTGCTATACTAGGCCCAAAATAAATCCAACCGACAAATGTCTAAAGCCCTCAAACACTTACCAAATAAGGGATTTTGGATTTCTGAGTATCCTATAGATCTAAAAAAAATCACAAGTTTTGGCTCATAACATAGACATGCAATTTACAAGGCTCTCAAAGATGATTTCTGAGGGAAAGTTTTAAGTCTCATACATCACACACACCGCTGACATCCATCAGGCATGCAGATGAAACCAAGTTAACTGCTAAGCACAGAATAATCTCAGGTCTTTATGATGTCCCTTCTTGACTACTGTTCTGGGAGTTAAGTTTGTAGGATTATCATCCTAGACACTGCTTAAATCATATCCCTTACCAAAAGGAGGTAGTCCATAGGTTTGGGTAGCCTGAGGGTAGACAGCATAGGGTTGAGACTGCTGAAGTGTCTGGTATTGAGTCTGGCCAGAGTAAGCAGTCTCCGATACAGGGACTGAGAGGATATGTGCATAAGGTCTAGAAAATTAAAAACAAACAAAAAAAGTTACTTACATTAGATTTATTTCACTTCTATATATTTCAATAAACATTTAATGAGTACCTACCATATGCACTAAATACAAAAGTGCAAATATAACCCCTACCCTAAAATAGTTTACAGTAAACATGGGAGACAAGACATAGAGACAACTCTACTACAGGCAGAATGTCATGGTTGCCACAGGTGGGGTAAAAATAATGTATTGTGGGGGCAAACGAATGTACAGAATTGAAATGTACAGATGACATCTCAATTTTGGAAGAGCCAAGTGGGAAAGAGAAAAGATTGAATTAAAATGATGGCAACTGAACTGGGTCTTGAAAGATGGGTAAAATTTCCTTAAAGGGAGACTAAATGAAGATAAAAGAGGATGCCAAGAATAAGTAATATATTAATCACAGTTGAGACAAGACTGAGAGGGGGAAAGGGAGAGTGGGAGGATTACAGGAAGGAAAGGCAGTATCAGTTAGGTATCTAGGACCTCTTTAAGTTATCAGTTAGAAGGTTATCAAAATAGTCCAAACAACAGTTTACGATAATTTGAACTAGGGTAGTAGTAGAAGTAAGAATGGAAATGAAGGAAAGGAAGAGAAACATTTTGAAGGTAGACTTCATGAAATTTGGTAATATCTGTGTGGAAGGAGGAGTGGAAGAGTTAGGATGGACAAATCCAAGATTCTGAACTTAGGTGAGTGGGAAGGTATTAATATCATTATCAGGAGAGGAGAAAGTTGATAATGAAAAGTCTGGAGCTCAGAGGGAAGGATTTAAAGTACAGAAGAATGAGAGCCAAAGATTTAGAAGTGAATGAAGTTGTGGATATGGATGAGATCACCAAGAGAGAAAGAAAGGCAAAGAAAATGTCTTGAGAAACTCTTTGGCAACAGGAAAAGGAGTTAATATAAGGGTGTGAGGAGTACACAAATGAAGAGTTAAATCAGTAATAATCTGTGACCCCATGGGACTTCCCATGTTGTGAAAATGGTGACAACCTTTGGCCAAAGCTTCTAAGCAGTAATGTCCAAAAATACATGTCATTTCCCTTTTCTTATTGTATTAGTGCCTAAAGAACAAGGATGTTATGGGAACTGATACCTTCAATTAAGTTCTCAGATGGAAAAACTCTAAATAAAGTGTTGTTGCCTCTTTAAAGATTGGAAGCAAATGGCTGGCATCTTAATGACTGAGAAGACGTGTAAGCATACTCCTATAGGTCCAGAACAAAGGTTCTCAAAGTGTAGTCCAGGGAGTCCTACAGGTCTAAGGTCTAAGATCCTTTCAGGGGATCTTCAAAATAAAAACTATTTTTATAAAAAAGCTAAGACATTTAAATATCTAACATGGTAATGATGGATCTAATTCACATAAACAAAATCTCCTGGGGTGGGAGAATGAGGATCTTAGTAATTTTTAAGAGTCTAAAGGGGTCCTAAGACCAAAAAGTTTGAGAACCACTGAGCCAGGATGAACTATGAAGAAGCAACAATAAATAGTCATCTGCCTGGTCTTTTCTGGGCAAAGGAAGATTTGAACATCATTTTCTCCAAAGACAAAATAGAGGCAAACATCAAATGCAGTCAGTTCTCAAGAGTCTACAGAACATCTTACTTTTCTTCACTAGCTGGGTATTTCTTGGGCCATTAGGATATCTATCAACAGGGCAAACCAGAGATGTTAAAGAAATATAATTGAAATTTACCTGCTTTAAAGATTAATTTCTGAAAACACTATTCACATTAAATAATGATGATTCTTTTTGGTTCGAACAAGAAATTATCCTACCATAGGTTCGTTGGAATTGAAATGAACCATCAGTATAGACATATTATTATCCACCCTACTCCCCACTCACAAAACTACTCTCTAGGTTTAGAACCCCATTAACTCTTGCCTAAATTATGGCATCAGCTTCATTATTGGTCTTCCTATATCAACTCTCCCCAGTCAAGCTCATCTATCCTATACGCTGCTTCCAAAGTCATTTTCCCTGTTTATAGGTCTGATCACAAGATTCCTCTACTCAGTAAATACCAATGACTTTCTATTACTCCTCTGAGATAAAATGGAAATTCCTCTGTTCACATCACAAAAGTCCTTCATAACCCAGTCCCAACCTACCTTTCTAGCCTTACTGGATATTACTCTTCCTCTCATTCTAAGCAATCCAACTCAAGTGGCCATTTCACTGTTCAGCATTCATGATACTTCACCTCTCATTCCTATGTCTTTTTTTTTTTTTTAAAACCCTTACCTTCCGTCTTGGAGTCAATACTGGGTATTGGCTCCAAGGCAGAAGAGTGGTAAAGGTAGGCAACGGGGGTCAAGTGACTTGCCCAGGGTCACACAGCTGGGAAGAGGCTGAGGTCAGATGTGAACCTAGGACCTCCCGTCTCTAGGCCTGGCACTCAATCCACTGAGCTACCCAGCTGCCCCCATTCCTATGTCTTTTAATTGGTTTTCCCAAATACCTGAAATGCTCTTCCTTTCTTCCCTTAATCTCACAAAGTCCCCCTTTTTTAAAGACTCAATTCAAGCACCTTTATCTGAATGAAGCCTTCCTGGATCCACCAAATAGCCAATGCTTTACCTAATACTTATTCAACTACCCTGTATGTATTTGTATGTATCTCTATGCCACCTAAATGTATAGTAGTACTTATTGGCACCCCCCTCAATAATATGGCTCCTTTCAAATTGTTTTAGTCCATGTTTTTACATAAATGCTTTATGATTGTTTATTAGTGGCTCCATGCCAAAAGTTCCAGGGGACATGATCTGAACCCTTCTAAAGGCAAAATTATATATCTAGCAAATAGCTATCAAAGAAAAACTAAGCAAGACCAGAACGTCTCAGTCTCTTAAGAATGAATCTGGGAATAATCAATCTAGAAGGATCTCTTTCTGGATATCCTTGAAAAATAAAAACAAAACAAAACAAAACAAAAGACTAACACATTCTTTGAGCATCTTCAACACACTACCTGATTATCTTCCTTACCCTTTCCAAAGCATTAAATATAAAGCATTAATTTGGTAGTTTTAAAATTGTAAAAAATCCATTTTTGTTCTGAACTTGACGAACGTCAAATAAAATAAGTCTTTTCCTACAAAAAAATAGAACAGAAACAGTAGACTGTACACAAAACTCCAAATCACCATTGTGCACATGTTGCTTTTCCTTTTAAGTATATAATAGATTCAACACATAACCTTCCAAGCTATTTTGTTTCTCTGTGTTTCCTTTCGGTCTCCTTTATGTTCTCTTCCATACACATAAAAAATGTTTTTCAATAACTTTTTTAAAAAAGGGTTAATCTGAAAAGTACACAGTACAACAATCCTTTATACATAGTTGATCAATAAATATTTATTGAATAAACGAGAGGAAAAACTTGGAAGATTTTTTATAGTATTTGCTATACCCATATCCCAATGGAACTAGAGGGTTTTTTTTGCCCAACACGTAAAGAAACAAGGTCTTATTCCATACCCAAATAGCCAGACGTCTCAGAGGGCTGCCTAGTGTTGTGAGGAAGATTAGGTAGTAATTAATTAAGTATTAAGGTGGGACAGGAAGGGCTGGAGCTGGAGCATTCTAAGATGGAATGAAGGAGCAGGAAGGAGTGGCTTGTGCCCTGAGAGAAACTCCATTAGGGGTTGGCACAAACTGTTGTTAGCCCTGGGAGATCTTAGAGTAAAGGACACCCTGCATCCTGATTTCCCTGGGATCCTGTGTGGTGGTGGCATCTAACAAGGGGACAAGAACAACAGAGCAGCACCAAGGAAAGAGGAGAAGTTTGGGATCTGGTGGACAGCATCTCAAGCACACCCTCTCTACTTGGCTTTTGACATCCAGAGATCATCGGTGGATTACTGTGAGAAACCCCAAAGCCACCCTCAGC
Source organism: Gracilinanus agilis (assembly GCF_016433145.1). Lineage (NCBI taxonomy): Eukaryota > Metazoa > Chordata > Mammalia > Didelphimorphia > Didelphidae > Gracilinanus > Gracilinanus agilis. Next base: position 66,443,518 of record NC_058132.1, read on the forward strand.
CCTTAGCTGTGCTGGACAAACCCTGGCAGGAACCAGGTTTGATGCAGGCTCCCAGAGACTCCATTACTGCTTCTTTGGCTCTGCCTTCTAGATCACTAAGATTAGAGTAGAGAAGTCCTCCCCTTGTCCTGTGGTTTTGCCCTTTAGATTTTAAGTATAGAAATCCCTTTCCCACCTTTTAGTTAAACATAATTAAACCTGTTAAACCCTTTTTACCTTGCCTGCTTGTTTCTAGACTCTGGCCTAGGGGAAAGCTGGGTGACAGTTAAGACCAACTGCCATTCCTGTGTTAATCCAGTGAACTCTGGTCTTCCCATCCTGGTCCAGTCTCTCCTACAACCTAGTGTGTGTACCCACAACTATTTAGATTTATTGTAACATCCTTGGTGCCCTCCATTACCTATTTTCACACTAGCTGGATCATTCCTAAGCTTGTTCCTCCTAAAAGGACCATCCCTCAATGAAGGTCAATAGCCTAGACCAGTGATAGGCAAACTTTTTAAAGAGGGGGCCAAAGGAAACGAAACGCTCATCCGTCAGTCTGTTTCTAAGGTAACTCTTTCAAAGTTTCATTGTATTCATTAGATCAGGAATAATGTCTCCCTGCTGGATAGAACATTTCAAGGGGCCGCATCTGGCCCGCAAGCCATAGTTTGCCCATCACTGACCTAGACATAAGACAGGCTGGGTAATACCAGTGTGTGGACTGTGCTGATGTTCCTTATCAGCCTCCAAACAGCTCAGATTTCCAGGGAAATAGAGTCATTAAAGGCAGGGACTCCCTGCTATTTCTAATACCCTTACTAACAGAATGCTTCCCTGTATGATACCCAAATTAATGGATTCCTGAGAGGGTCTGGTTTATAACAGCATTGTACATCTTTATGCCTGGGGATCATAAACTTTTAGAGAGGAGGGATAAGAAAAATAATTCAGTAGTCAAAGTAAAGTTGGTAAAAAAAAATTTCAGAGAAACAGTGTGTGAATTTTAGAAATATTTAAAGAACTTACTTTGCAGAATACATCTGTGAGGTATAATCATTTGATGATCGGGGGATGTAATCAGCACATGTCATAACTGAAATAAAAAAAGATCATCAGATAAAAACTAGAAATAAGTGAAATGGAATTTTTATATATCCCACAGTAAATTCTTTAAAAAACAATACAGAAGGGATGGTGTGTTGTGATGGAAAACTAAGTGGACTAGAAGTCAAGAGACCTGAATTTTGGTCCCAAATATGACCATAGGCATATCTCTTCTCCCCACAGAGATTGTTTCCTCCTCAGCAAAATGAGAGTACTCGATGAGCTTCTTTGGGTTCCAGTATTCTGTTTTTGCAGAAACACAGTCTGGATATCACAAGTTCAGGACAGAAGGCAATAGGGACAGTAAAACTACATATCAATACAGGTTTCAGTACTCTCCAAATGCTCAGAATTAAACTTTTTAAGATGGCAAAAGGCACAATTAAGAGCATTAAAGATCACATTCACTGCCCTCTATAATTTGTAGCCATCTCTGCTCCCTGTGACATAGGAGGGGCAGTTTTGCTGTCTCTTGGATGCCTCTATGTGCAAAAGCCCGGGTCTTGCTAAGAGAAAAACAGAAGGGATCTAAAACTATGCCTGCCTCTACCCACTTCTGAAGAGTAAAGAACCTAATAGACACATCAAAATAAAATGCCAGAGGACAGACTGGAGGAGTTGTGGCTCCAAGAGAGCTATGGACAGAATGCTGAAGTATCAGTAAAGAGGAAAGCTGGAAACCTACCTATACTTAACAGAATCACACCATTTTAAAGTTGAAAAATCTCCAGAGATCATCTAGTTCATTTGTTCACCTTACAGTGGAAGAACTGATACTTGGGAGGGAATGACTAATATGAGGGCACACAGAAAATTAGTGGCAGAGTGGAGAAAAGAACCTAGGTTTTTTGATTCCTGTTCTACAATTCTGCCACTATAATAAGCTTGCCATCTCTTATTCAAAGGAGTCACTTAGGGCTGTCTAATAGCCATCCCCTGAAAAGTAGGCAAAGACAAACCAGTAGTAAGTTAACATATAAGGGGAGAAACAGGAAGTCCAGACTCCCAAGGTTTTCCTAGAGTTCTTGGATCCCCTTCAGGTGATGGGTCTTTTCTTAGCAATACTCCACACTGTCCTTCTCCTGGGAAGCAAACTCTCAAATAAAGGACAAACAAAGTGAAATGCTCATACTTCAGTGGCAGGAAGCAAAATTCTATTGGGTCTCTAGAGATACATGATACATGCAGACTAATGTTATATATAAGAACCTTTTACTAGAATCTTCAATAGTTCAAGAACTTTGTCTAAAAAAAAAAAAAAAAAGAAAGAAAACTGTGCCCTCTACAGTAAATAATGGGAAAGGACACCAAACTGTTCCTCATGATAAATGACTGTAAAGAAGTCAGGAGGATCTTTAGAGTTCAAGGAAGTTTAGATTCAGGACAGTCAGCTGTTTCTGTGAGTTAGCAAAGAAGGAAGATAGAAGGGAAATAGGAAGAGGAGCTTGGTAAACAGAATGGATAAGCCACAAGACTGGGGATTGCTTTGGGGAACAAAAGTTGACTTGGGGATCTCAGAAGACCTACTTCAGATATTAATCTGCCAAACCTCTCGAATTTTTCTCTTGGTCTTAGGCTGCCAGGTTAAGCCTTGAAGATCTATGAGACCCACAAGCTTTTCTGTAGAAAAGTATGGCTCTGCAATCCCTAAGATATTGCCCTTTTTCCTTAGAAGCAGAAAGAAATCTCTGAATAGGATTCGCTGCATGAGTATCTCGGTGACTTGTTCTTCATTCAGTAGACCAGGAAAAGTGCAATCAGTCCTCTCTGTACACAATGGACATGAATTGCTGAAGAGAAAGTTCATCTAATTCTTTGGATCTATTTCTTGGGTACTTACTTTCATCTGACATGGTAAGGTTTGAAGCAAGGCTTGAAGTTTCAGGTTTCTGATCACTGCCTTCAGGGTTGCTCACTTGACTGGAGGGAATCAAAATTAATATATTAGCCATCAAAAGCATAACTGAAATGAATGACAATGCTGAAATATTGGCTGTTCCAAACCCCAGGTAGCAATGATCTCACCCCATCACCTGAGACTATAGCAGTCTGCATTCTTATTTTGGAAACTTTCATGTTCTGATCCACTTTCTATTTCTATCCATATTCTATTATCTGGACATATTTCATTATACTCCTACTGCGTGGTAAGCTCCTTGAGAGAATGGACCACGTTTTATTTACTTGTACAACTCCCCAGAACATTTGGGATTTGCCTACACATAGGATGAATTCTCAATATTTGCAGAGAATGAATAAATATTCCTGGGGAGTCTGGAAGAAACCTTTCCCTAATACCTGTAACTCCTGATCCCTAATAGCAAAGGCCTACAGAGGGATGGCAGCCCCAGGACTCCACAGACCTTCAGGCCTATAGGATCTCTTTGTGGCTTCCAGGGAAAAGTTAGGGCCAGGGCTTCTAAAGCTCATCTCTACAGAATTCTATTATGGGGGTCTTGGACCTCCAAGATGCTGCCTCAGATCTTGACAGAAGCTCCATACAAAAGTTCCAGAAAGCAGTAGACCATGTGATGTTAGTTACTAAAACCTGCAAAATTACTATATGACAAAATATAGTAAACACAACTAAATTCCAAAATCCTTCTTTTCTATTTAAGAGATTCATAAAGCACCATAGAGATAGAAATGTGAAGATTTAAAGACCTGATGAATGTGAAGAAGTTCTACCAAGGGTCAGGAGAACTAATTTGTACACATATTCAAATATACAAGGAGCCAAATTATGTTCCCAAAGAATAACGATAGCAGAAGAAACTTGATAAAATAGTTACTATTTTTTGACTATTACTAATTGACTAATATTGACTATTACTGAACATCATTCCTGTCTCCTGACACCAGCACCTTAAAAAGGACCCACTTTATTAATCCCATCAAATAAAAAAAACAACCTCCCCCCCCCACAATTCAACAAACATCAGGCACCCTTTATAGTCAAAACTACTTGCTAGTCAACTTTGGTAAGAATTGGCAAAGAGGATTCAAATTTATCTACAATGCTGCAGGTAGAAGGAACTCTATGGAGGATCCATCTGTTACATTTGCTGAATACTTATTTTATACAGAATCCAACACAAGAAACTTTTATTTTTATTCATTAGTTTCTTTTAAACCCTTACCTTCCGTCTTAGAACCTATACTGTGTATTGGTTCCAAGGCAAAAGAGTGGTAAGGGCTAGGCAATCAGAGTTAAGTGACTTGCCCAGCGTCCCATAGCTAAGAAGTGCCTGAGATCAAATTTGAACCTAGGACCTCCTATCTCTAGGCCTGGCTCTCTATCCACTGAGCCACCCAGCTGCCCCCTAAACAAGATATTCTGGAGAGACAAAGAAGCCATTTAAGAAACAAGATTGTCCTTGGAATACCTAAAAATTTAATCTATAAAGAACAGACATACACAAAATATTAACTTAAGGAAAAATGCATATGCAAATGAATAAAGCATACAAAGTAAAAGAGTCATAGTAATGATGATTATAATTAGTTAGGGTTAATCTAGGAAGGTTCTACCAGAAAAGGAGGTATATTTTGGATCATGATTTAAAGAAGGATGTGATGGCATGGCAGAAAGAAAAAGGTATTTCAGAAATGAAAGACAGCCAAAATAAAAGACACACAGGCAAGAACAAGCAATCTCACCAGATTGTTAGGAGGGAAGTATTTTTTTTTAGGTTAAAGCATTTCAGTGGTTCACTTCTTAACAGTATATAATGACAACGAACAAATGAGAACACTGTAGATTTTTTTTTAAGTCAACTCATCAAAAGATCTGTGTGGCTATTCATCAAAATACTTAGCAATATGACCATTCAAAAAAGTTTCTCTATGTCAGCTGATCAATAACAATTGTCTCTATATATTATCTATCTAAAAGGCACTGGCAAAGATTTGAACTAGACTTAGCCTTTTTTTAAAAAATAAAGTCTTAGGAGGCAACAGGGTAGATCAGTAAGGGTTTCAAAAAAAATGTCTTAGTTAAAACACAGCCTTTTTATTTTAAAATGAAAAACAATTTTCAAATAATTTTCAAGGAGCAATTATAAATGAAGGCACTGATGTTAGCTGTTAAACATTTGTTAAGGGCCTACTATGTGCCAGGTTGGCACTGTGGATCCCATATTTCATTGATATGTGATGCTGACAGCATTAAAAAAATGCATATTGAAATTCTACTTTCTTAAAATAGAATATTTTCTGTCCTTCAACCTCAGAAACTCAAAAAAGAACAGCAGGTTATAAATTCAGGCCAGAGGGTTGTACCTCTTCCCACCCCTATCCTAAAAATCGAAGCAGCTAAGCAAGGAGACACTTTTGAAGAAAACTAATAGTAGGATCAGAAGTGCTTTTTGAGATTTCTTGTCATTGATCATTAATAATACTATGCTAGACAAAGCAGAGCTACTTTTTTGTGTGATACTGTAATGAGGAAATTAGGAAATTAGCACCCAGGTTGTCTCTAAAGACCTGAGAGTTCCATAATGGAATGAGGCCAGGGTTTGAAAAAAGTGTGGGTGGCTTGGCCAAGCTGAAAAGAGATGGTATTGGCTGTGTGGTCCAGCTTTGCCAGGTATCCAAGGAACTGAATAGGATTTGGATTTCACTAAGAAGATATTTCAAGCAACTATCATGGCCTAGGTTGAGGAAAGGTCTGGATTATCTATTGCTGGACAGCAGATTTATCTACCTTACTCCCTAGAGCAGTTTTGGATTGACTGGCTGTGTACTGGCTTGTTCCTGTGACATCTATGATCATCTTGGATCACTGTGAACCAGTGCAGTGAGAAGCCCACCTCTCTAGCCCCTCTTATTCTAGTTAAAGGTTTAGCTTAGTTTAGAACTTAGTTTAGTTTAGTTAAATCATTAGGGCTATTCCATAGTATAGAAAACCCCTCTCTTCCACTCCCCTCATTTAATACCAATAAACCCAGTTTGTTTGTACTTCCTCTCTCCTCTAAGCCATAAAGAACCCACATCTTGAAGTTACCCACTTCACTGGTTTTTCCTGGTTGATAAATTGTCAGTTAGCTGACCAATTGTCATTCCCAAATCTCACATCCCCATTTGGTTTCCCAGTGTTTTTACCTGTCAGTCCTTCCCTTGTGAGGTGTAGGAGTGTCCCCAGTTTGCCTGGTATCTAGTTATTCCCCTATTCCCAGTATTTTCTCTTTCGATACTAAGATAAGCAAAACCCTCTGGCTCTGAAGGAAGTCTTTTCTTCTGAGAGGTCAAAGGTGTTGGTGAGGCTCCTTGTTTTTTTTGTTTTTTTGTTTTTTAATTTTTTTTTTAATTTTAAACCCTTAATTTCTGTGTATTTACTTATAGGTGGAAGAGTGGTAAGGGTAGGCAATGGGGGTCAAGTGACTTGCCCAGGGTCACACAGCTGGGAAGTGTCTGAGGCCGGATTTGAACCTAGGACCTCCCGTCTCTAGGCCTGGCTCTCAATCCACTGAGCTACCCAGCTGCCCCTGCTCCTTGTTTTTTAAGACAGTTTGTAAGCCCAAACCTCAGTGCACTACAGGCTCCGTAAAGAGTCAAGATGTTCATTTTTAACATGACTTGACTGTGAATCCATTCATCAAATGATCATTCTCCATTCCATGCTGTCTATAAAATCTATAATTGCAAAAAACTTTCTGTCATAATAATCACTTCTATTGTTCAACCTAAATTGTGATTGATATTCTGTACCTAAAAATAGCTCCTGTATTTAACAATATACAATAATTCAATTGTAATTTCTCTAGTGACCAAAATGATTGATCCATTATAAACCTAAAAAAGTTTCTAGTTATGATTTTTCTGCAGCAAACTCACAGATATAAATGTGCACAGTTCAAACAGTAACTTAAAAACCACACCCCTTCCCCTACCTCTTATAGAATTATTCCTAGAGAGACATTCTATCTGCTTAATGCCAATAAAAGGTAGTGCTGCTCCATTCATTTTGCATCTGGGAAATATCTCATAGTAGGGCATAGCTGCTATCAACTAAACAGAAAATGAAGCTATTCATGTGACAACTCGTAAGTTTCAAGGTCTTTCAAAGTTACATAAAATGGACCTGTAGAAATATTTTAAATACTCTTAAGTTGCAAAGTTGGAATTGAAGTATGTTATCAATCCTATTGCCAAAACAAATATAGGCCATCTTTTATGAACAGACCAGGTACTGACATGTATAGTTTGTTGGCCACGTCCCATATCATTTCATGATCTGATCGTGTGTAAATTTCACAGAAGATTCATACTGCTCTGCTTATTTTGTTCAAATGATTTTGCTCCTATTCCTCCAAAATCCAATCTTCATAGTGATAGATGGGAATTTGGGAAAGATAGAAAGCAACTGAGTAGTGGAAGAACATAAAACAGGACAAAATCCAAGGCAGGCAGTGGAAGCATTTAGAATCTTAAGGTGTGGAATTCTGTGCAACTAACTGGCACAGGGGAGTTGGATTCAAACTATGGAGTGAGAATTATCTCCAGAGCCCAGCTCCTGATACCTGTGGATACCTGACTGATTCCTGAGATCAACCAGCCACCTATTCAACATCTATTGATTTCCTTCTTTGTTCCCTATACTTGGAAAGCCTCTGCCAAAGATTGCCATTACTATTGATCCAAACTACTGAGTTAACCTTAGTGAACAGTTTCAAACCAAAGTGAATAGGGTCAAACCTGGTATTTGACTCCACCTTCAATCAAACCTTAACCTAATACTATCTTCGTGGGCTTGGTTTAGATTTTAGGTAGATAGAAGGGGGAGAGAGGGAGTTGGAGCAAGCTCAGCTTTGCCAAGGGACGAAGAAATCTTGTGAAAGATTAGATTGGTGGAAACAAAAATAGATTTGGGATAGAAATTAGGGAAAACCACAGCCCACTCACCTCACCTTATCCAAATCGTGATTTTTCAATAAACCTTGTTAACTTTTGAAACACAGTCAGATTGGACTAAGATCAGAGAAGTGTCATCAAGCTTCTTATCCAGAAAGGATTGGTAACTGGACTGGGTTAAGCAAAATCTCCAGTGACCCATCTATTTCAACCATCCCTTCAATAGTCTTTCATGAGATATTCATACAACACTCCCTTTTGCCATGATATAAATGCTGGCTGCCTGGTAGATCAAGAGCTTTAAGTCCTAAGCACAGGCTTCCATCTAATAATGACTATATTCTTGCAGTACGTTAATAAAACCTTTGCTCAGGGCTTCACGGGCCAGGACAGGCAGAGGAAGGCCTTGCCCAAATAGAAGGATAACAAAGAAGAACATGACAGCAAGAGAGCTTGATCTGTTCCCCAGAGCCCTAGTTCCTCTGTTTAGGGCCAATGGGGCCTCCTGCACAAACCTAAGGAATATTACATAAATGGGAGTGATTCTTATAATCCATGTCACAATGAATATTCAGTGTCTTGAGACAACAGATTCCATGTTAGGGTAAAACAAGAAATGACAGAGGTAAGAGAACACAACACAATTCCACTTGAGGAGACCTAGGTTCAAGCTTTGCAATTCTGCAGGCCCTGGGGGTACTTAGCCTTTCTAAGTCTCAGTTTCCTCATGTGTAAAATGGGAGGATTCAATTAAATAATACTAAAGATCTCATCTGACTCTCATCCTGTGATCCTGAGATTGGTGAGGAAAGACCTGGAAGACCAGAAGAGAATGACAGTTTGTCAAACAGGTGAGCCATGAACAGTCTTTGTGATGAATTGAGGTTTAGGGCAAAGTGGAAGGGGTCGTGCCAATGGAAGTTTATTCCAGAAATCTATCCTGGAGTTTCTCTTCAGTCTACTGGTACTTTGAAGAATGAGAAGAAGGGGAGGAAGGAGAAAGAGGAAGAAAGAGAAAAAAGGAAGAGCATCCAAAGTGTCTTAGAAAGAACCCTGAGTCTTCCTAAGAAGTCAGAAGGTCTTGGTTAGAATGCCCATTGCTACATACAGTATCTGTGAGATCCCAGGGTAAATAAGTCTCTTAACATTCATGGCTGCCTTTCTTCATCTGTAAAATAATGCCAATAGTAGTTAGGAGGCCAACAGACTAGAACTGAAATTTTATTGGTTTAGAGAATTCCTGGATTAGGAAATCTCTTTTACTATTGCAGGCTGGGATATTCTCTGCAACTGATGAGAATTGCCTAAAGTACATAGATGTTAAATAAATTGCCCAGGTTCACATGGTAGTATGTGTCAGAATCTGGACTTGGACACAGGTCATCCTGGCTCCTAAATAAGCTTCTTTATCCACTACAACATGTTAGTAAACCAAAAGGGAGAGTCAGACAAAGGCTATGGGAAACAAAGAGGAAAAAAAAGAGATAATCAGAATTCTGCCACTTGTATTGTCCACAATATGTCACCCAAAGTGGTCATGCACATTATCTTATTTATGCCTCATAATAAGCCTATTGGTGTTTGTCCCATGTTTGGTACCTCCCCCTCTGGCCCCCCTACCCCCATGCCTCTTTATTATTAAGAGGTTATTTTACCAATTACATGTAAAAACAAATTTCCAAATAAGTTATTCGAAGTTATATAATTTAAGTTGTCTCCCTACCCCCCTTCCCTTTCTATCCCCACTCCTAGATGTTAAGCAATTTGATTTGGATTATACATGTATTATCATGCAAAACATTTTCATAAGCGAATAATCAAATAAAACAAAACCCAAATAAACAAATGAAAAAGTTATATGCTTTCATATGCATTCTGACTTTAACAGTTCTTTCTCTGGAGTTTGAAAACACTCTTTGTTATAAGTCCTGCAAAAATGTCCTGGATCGCTGTATTGCTGAGAGTAGTGAAGTCTTTCACAGTTGATTATTCCATAATATTGCTGTTATTGTGTATAATGTCCTCCTGGTTCTGCTTATTTCACTCTGCATCAGTTCAGGTAGGTCTTGCCAGCTCTTTCCAAAATCATCCTGTTCATCATTTCTTATAGCATAATACTATTACATCACCATAATTTACCACAATTTATTTAGCCATTGCGCAATTGACGAATATCTCTTCAAATCATCCTTTATTTCTGAATAGGAACAAATGACACCATGGGGTGATATCTTGACTTGCTTGTGAATCAGATTTAAGTAAGGCAGAGTAACACAAAGTCATCAGCCCCTCTCTTCCAGTCATCAAAGGCCAGTGGCAAGCCAGAAATCAAGACTGGAGATGACCTGGGATATAATGTTTGACCTTGGCATCTTCAATGTCTCACTAAGCTCTAAGTGCTCCGCAGTACCTATTTCCATGGCCTTCATGGTCATTGGGACAAATTATTCTTATACACCTATTCCTCCAGGGGAAGTCTTTACATGCTTAGGGTAGACATCCTCCTAACTCATGCATAGGTTTGAGGACTATCAGTTACCTTCAACTTGGTACAGCCCACCTGAAGGAACAGTTTTACTAGGGTGTGGCTGCTGTGTATGCTATAGCTTCATGGAGCCATAGATAAGAGTTGTGTGACAGGTGGAAGTGGATGAGCTGTCTTGAAAATGGCTCAGTAAACTCTAATATCAGAATAGCTAGTCCTTCCCAAACACTCCATTCCCCCAACAAACCTGTAAGTAAGTAGGAAATTGCATCAGTCAAGGCTCAATTAGCCACACGCTGATTTTGGACTCTCTCTCCAGACAAGGTCAAGTACAGGTAGTGTCTGAGAATATTTGAATGAACATACATGCATGGGTGGATGTGACAAAGTTCTCTAAAGAAAAAGAGAAACTATAGTAATTACCTATAAATGGGGGGGGGGGGGGAGGGTGGAGTCAAGATGGCCATTGTGGGAAAAGGTCAGACCTACCTCTTTGAAAATCCTTCCACACCAATCAAAACCAAAGTGCTTTGAGGGGAAAGAAAACCAAATCTAACAACAGGACAAAGCTAGGGGATCCTCCTGCTAGATTCAACTTAAAAAGTATGCCCCCCCCCAAAAAGCCTGAATTCTTGAACTCTCGGATTCAAGGGAAAGGAAGAAGGAAGGCCTCAGGACCACTTCCCCACCTACTGTGCTGAGTGGTGCCTGGAATCTCTGAGCAAGCAAGGGCTCTAGTCTGGAGGGAGTGCCTTGTTGGCACAGTTGTGCCAGGCTCAGGGCATTAAACACAAGCGGCAAGGAGGCAGCTGGAGGAGAAGCGCAGAAAGGGCAGCCTAATTGCAGCCCAAATGCTCCATCTTGTCCTACCCTTCCCCCAACCCCCACAGGTTTTTGGCCTCAAAGCACATCCAGCTCAGCAGATCAACTAGGCCCTGGCTTAATCTTATCAATAGGGCAGATAAGAAGCCTTAGGAGGCCAGGGAAGCTCAATCTCCAATCTCCAATACCCCTCCCTCACTGACTCCACTGAGAGCCTTGCTGACTAAGCTCTGCTACAACTACTGCAACTACTACAGAATATCTTGATAACATGGTGGGAAGCCCAACTCCCTTCAGCCTCCACACCTTCAGCTTCTGCTGTCAGCTGGGGAAGATCTGACCTCAGGACTCATTAATACCATCAGCCTAACCTAGTCAATCAGTAGAGCAGAGAAGAAGCCCCTTTAGGACAGAATACTCCAAACCCAAAGATACAGCTATGTAAATGGAATTAGCTCACCTTTATTCATTCTTTAGACTTTAGCCACCAGGAATATATCAATCCACCCAACTTAGAATAAAATGGCGAAGGGGGGGGGGGGGAATCTATGACCCACATGTGATAGTAAGTGAAAAATAAAAAACAAGTGACTGCCCCCTGGGCAGTCCAAAACAAAGCTGAGGCTGCCATTTGTCCTCGTAGTGCTGGAGGTGGACTCAAGAAGTGATGAAAAGAACTACCTTTTAAATATGCGGTAACTTCCTGTGAGGGGATTTTGCCTTTTGAACATGGGCTTGAAGGAGCTCAGGTTGAGAACTCAGACTGCTTCCCTTTGAATTATCACATGGGTAAGTTAGGCTGACTCCCTTTCCTTTCTTTGGTGTTTCTGGAGGCCCTAGCCTCAAAAGAGGCCTCTCATCTTAGAGGAGGCCTCGTTTAATTGACTTCTGTGCCCTTTGTTGGGGCCTCTGAAGCCCTTCCTGGTTTGGGTCTGGACCAGGCTGGGGTAACACACACTCACACTCACTCTTTCTCCTCCCTCTCTCCTCTCTCCCTCCCCCACCCCCCACCATAAAAGTCATCCTGACTTGGGTCTTTTATTTTGGAATTGGGTAATCAATTCCTGGTGACCAAAACTCTTAAATATCCAGTCCAACCATAATTTTCCCCCTTTACGCAGCAAATAAACAGAGGAGCAAGATTACAGCAAATGATAAGGGGGAAAGAAGGAAAAAATGAGTAAAAACAAAAAGAAAAAAGAAATTACAATCAACAGCTTCTATCCAGGTAATAGAGAAAGAGAAAATGGAACAGAGGAGGACCAAGGAACATCGAGCAAAACCACAGAAACTCCAGTGAATTGGACACAGGCTTTGGAAGAACTCAAAACACACAATTCAAAAACAATTAAGAGAGGCTGAAGACAATTGGGAAAAGGACTTAAAAAGCAAAATAAGTCATCTGGAAACAGAGGCACATGAACTAAAACAAGAAAATAGTGTCTTGAAAGCCAGAATTGATAAGCTTGAAAATGAGGCAAAGAAGGTGAAAGATGACCTACAAAGAAAATCAGACCAGGAGAAGGATGACCAAAAAGCCAGGGATGAAATTCAGTCTTTAAAAATTAGAATCCAACAACTAGAAGCAAATGACTTCACAAGGCAGCAAGAGTCTAGACATAAACCAAAATCAAAAGAATGAAAAAATTGAGGAAATATGAAACACCTCATTGACAAAACTACAGACGTGGAAAATATATCCAGGAGAGACAATTTAAGAATTATTGGACTACCAGAAGATCATGACAAAAGTAAAAGCCTGAACACCATTCTACAGGAAATCATCCAAGAAAACTGCCCTTACATTCTCAAACAAGAGGGAAAAGTAAAGACTGAAAGAATCCACAGATCGCCTCCTGCATTTAATTCCCAATTGGCAACGCCAGGAATGTTATAGCCAAATTAAAGAACTACCAGACCAAGGAAAAAATATTACAAGCTGCTAAGAAGTCATTCAGATATCATGGAACCACAGTTAAAGTAACACAGGATCTGATGCATCTATACCAGTGATTCCCAAAGTGGGCACTACCACCCCCTGGTGGGTGCTGTAGCGATCCAGGGAGAGGTGATGGCCACACTTTTTTGGTATTACATTCTGTTCAATAAATAGTTTCATAATTTCCAGGGGGTGCTAAGTAATATTTTTTTCTGGAAAGGGGGTGGTAGGCCAAAAAAGTTTGAGAACCACTGATCTACTCTGAAGGACCAGAAGGCATGGAATATGATATTCCAAAAAGCAAGGGAACTAGGTCTACAATCAAGAATTGACTACCTAGCAAAACTGACTATATTATCGTAGGGGAAAGTATGGTCATTTAATAAAATAGAAGACTTCCAAGCATTCATAAAGAAAAGACCAGACTTAAACAGAAAATTTGATGCCCAAACACAGAACTCAAGAGAATAACAAAAGGCAAATTAAGAAAGGGAAAAAACAAAAACAAAAAATCCCTCTTTTTAAAGGGATCCAATAAGTTCAAATGATTTGTATTCGTATAAGAAAAGATGATATTGATAACTCTTAAAAATTGTTACTATCATCAGGGTAGCTAGAAGAAGTATACTTAGAGGGAACAGTAACAAACTGTATAGGATGAAACACACACACACACACACACACACACACACATGCATATATATAAAACTAGAGGTAAAAAAAAAAAAAGAGGATAATACCAAGAGAAATGGGAAAAGAGACAAAATGGGGTAAATTTCTATTTCATAAAGAAGCGCACGGCCGGAGCAGAGGAGAAGACCAATACAATGGAAGGGTGAAAGAGGATGGAGATAGGCAACATTTAATTCTTACGTGCACTGAAGTAGACTCAAAGAGGGAAGAACAATCAGATCCATTGGGGCAGAGAATTGATTGATGCCCTATAAAGAAGTGGAAGTATAACAAAAGGACTGGTGAGGAGGGCAGCAATACAAGGGAAGGAGAGTGTAGGGGATAGCTTAAAAGGACTCTAAAGAAGAATAAGAAGGGAATAAAAAGGGGGAAGGGAGAAAGGGAAGTAAAATAAGGGTGGGGATTAGGGACACTGATTAAAAGTAAAACACTGGTGTAGAAGGAAATAGTGAAAGAAGAAAGGGCAGGCCTAGGAGAGGAAATCAAAATGATGGGGAATACACAGGTGGTAATCATAACTCTGAATGTGAATGGGATGAACTCACCATACAGAAGCAAACAGCAGAGTGGATTAGAAACCAAAATCCTACCATATGTTGTCTACAAGAAACACACATGATGCAGGTAGACACATACAGGGTAAAAGTAAAAGGCTGGAGCAAAATCTTTTGGGCTTCAACTGAGAAAAAGAAGGCAGGAATCGTAATCATGATATCTGACAAAGTCAAAGTAAAAACAGATCTGATTAAAAAAGATAGGGAAGGTAATTACATCCTGATAAAAGGCAGCATAGACAATGAGGAAATCTCAGTACTCAACATGTATGCACCAAATGGTATAGCATCCAAATTTCTAAAGAAGAAACTAGTGGAGCTTAAGGAGGAAATAGAGAGTAAAACTATACTAGTGGGACACCTGAACCTTCCTCTATCAGATCTAAATAAATCAAACCAAAAAATAAACAAGAGGTAAGAGATGTGAATGAAATCTTAGAAAAATTAGAGTTAATAGATATGTGGAGAAAAATAAATAGGGGCAAAAAGGAATACACCTTTTCAGCAGCACATGGTACATTCACATAGATTGATCATGTACTAAGGCATAAAATCATGGCAAACAAGTGTAAAAGAGCAGAAATAATAAATGCAACTTTTTCAGATCATAATAAAATAAAAATAATTAGTAAGGGTACATGGAGAGGCAAATAAAAATTAACTGGAAATTAAATAATATGATTCTCCAAAATCGGTTAAAGAACAATTAATAATTTCACTGAAGAGAATGACAATGATGAGACATTCTATCAAAATCTATGGGATGCAGCCAAAGCAATACTCAGGGGGAAATTTATATTGTTGAGTGCATATATTAACAAATTAGGGACAGCAGAGGTCAGTGAATTGGACATGCAAATTTAAAAACTAGAAAGAGAACAAATGAAAAATCCCCAGATAAAAACTAAATTAGAAATCCTAAAAAATAAAGGAGAAATTAATAAAATCGAAAGTGAAAGAGCTATTAAATTAATCAATAAGACTAGAAGCTAATACTTTGAAAATACAAATAAAATACACAAAGTACTCGTTAATTTCTAAAGTGGGGGGGGGGGTGCCACAGCAAAGAAGAGAGAAATGCATGAGAGCAGTTTTGTGCAGTACTTCCTACAACTTCCTTAGAAGGAAAGAACCGAGACTGAGGAGGTAGAGGATCATCTAGAAGTCTTCTAGAGGCCAGAGGGTCCCCCCACCCCATGGTCCCTAACCACAAAACTCTAAAAAGGTGCCTGAAAAAAGAGGCCTTTCCTGTTAAACAGTCAACAAATACTACACCTGTTGGTAATCAGTAAAGTGTAGGTGAAGTAAGTGTAGTAGGTATAGTGAAAGTGTAGAGAGAAATTTTCTTTTGGAGAAAAAATTCCATCTTAAACTATGTTATCTGACAATATAAGCAGATAGTAAACGAAAGAGTGTTAATGATTTTGTGCCAACATGCCATAAAAATCAGAGCACACAACAAAAAGAGGTAGAAAAAATGAGAAATAATGAAGACAAGATTGGAAGGGATTATAAAAGAAATTCAAATTTACGCACCTCAAAGCTTGCTCTCCTGACTCTTGCATCTTGGCTTTCTTCACCTGCAAAAACAAATTAATAAATGCACACCAAGAGAGAGATCTTTCTGGCCCAGAGATATTGTAGGGACTCCAATGGCAAATTTCTGTTGGAAACCATTCAACAATTTGCTTATTATAAAATTTTGCTTTAAGAAGAAATTTAATTTGTGTACTGTGGACAACAAAATGAGTTGTGATAACTTTTGGTTATATTCAAAATATATTTAAAGTTAAGATTATTATTATTAAAATGCTTTTTGTAGATTCTGATTTCAAAGCTAAACTTTCACAGAAATGGTTATGCAGAATAATTATTTGGAAGACTTTAGACATCATCTAATGCACCTCATTTTGAATACCTACTCATTTTAAAAATGAAAAAACTAAGGGAAAGTGATTTGCCCGGTGTCAGTCATACACTCAGTTCTGAAGGACAGGTTTCTTGACTAGAATTCTGTTGCTCTCTTCAGCAGACCACCTGGTCTCCTCCAATAGTCTAAATCCCGAGATTTTTTTATTTATAAGTGAAATAGGTATTTAAATTAAAGGCCTAAAGAATCACATAATTCTCTTTCTTTCTTTTTTTTTTTTTAACATAATTCTCTTTCAAACGGGACACAACTCTGGGCTTTAAATCCTGCGAAGTCATAGACTTTTATAGGAAGAAAGGAAAATCAACTAGTCTGACCCCTTTACTTTATAGAAAAAAGCAGCTAAAACCCAGAAAGAATTAGGGACTCACCCAAGGAGTCAGAAGCCAGGCCTAAAACTCAGGCAATTTACATCTGGGTTCTTCTTGCTATTCTATACTGCCTTTCTTATAACTACCATCCTTTTTTTATCCCCCTCAAAGTATTTCAAAATTAAAAAAAAAATTAAGAGCCTATCAATAAATCTTGCCTTGTATTTGAGAAATTTTTTTTTTAAATCAAGGCAATGTTTATTTATTCCCCTAACACAACAACTTGCAAACATAAGCTCATTAAATGCAAAGTTTGTATTGTTTTGTTATTTTATCTCCAAAGCACAAAGGCCCTTAATACATTTTTAAAAGTAATTACTGAATGAGGAAAATTAACAAGAAAAGCATCTAGCCAGCATTATATAATGTGAAGGAAACCATTTGGGAAATATTCTGTTGAGCATATTCCATAGTTCCTTCATTTTTTCTACATTTTAGCCATTGAGAGGACCCTGAAATTTTCCTGTTGATAAAGTTTGCCTATAAATGGATTGGATGACCTCATAATATAGCACAAACATACTGTTATCTCAGGTGGAAATCCTCTGAGAGACCATTTCCCATTCTCTGCCTACACGAATCTCTTCTCTAACACTACAGATAAGTAAATGTTATATTCTGAATACCTCCAGGAATGAGAGAGTCATTAAATGTTGAAGTGGTCTATTCTATTTTCCAAACAGCTCTAATAGCTAAGATAGTCTACCTCATATTGAGCAAAAATGTTCTTCTCTACAATTTATCCCTACTTTGGATTAAATCTAAGGAATTTTCAAATTCTACCAGTCTATTTTCTCCTTGCTCCAGCAATAGGCTAAATCTTAGTACATTTTAAACATGTCTACAATAAGAACCTATTATTGTACTTTACAGTACTAACTATATATGAGGAGTGTCTTCCTTTTTAACAAATTAACAAAAGTACAACAAAGTACAGAAGGTTGGAGATGAAAGGGACCTCTGAAATCAGCTGGTGCTATGTCGGTGAACCTATGGCATAGCATGCCAAGAGTATGCTGGAGGGGGTTGCTCCTTTCCCCCTTTCCATGTGTGCCTGAAGATATTTCTCACATGACCCACCCCTCTGCCCAGCAGCCCAATGGGAGCAATTCCTCCCTTCCCCGGCTGAAGTGGGGGGTGCGGGGGGAGGGGAAGCACGCATGCACACAAGGGAGGCAACTCACATGCTGCATGAAAGTTGCAGTTTGGGCACTTGGTCTCTAAAAGGTTTGCTACTACCTACCCTGCTTCTGGCTGAAAATTCTAATGGAGAGGGATACACTACCAGTGCAAATGCTTAGCCTGTTTTATTGCATCAGCAAACACTGATGTAAATCTACTCTGCTTTAAGTTTTTATTTAGCATGGTATATTATCATTTCTACTTTTTTCAATCTTTCAACATTTTAGTTTTTCCCAATTACAATTACATGTAAAAATAATTTTTAACATTAGCTTTCTATTTTTTAAAAATGTTTATTCCAAATTCTCTCTCTCTCCCACATCCTGACATAATACATTTTAAGAATCAACAGCTAATAAAATTAGAAGGGAAACAGTTGGGGGGGGGGTCTTTGCAGCAAGTTTCTTTGATGAAGGTCTCTTTTCCAAGATATATAAGAAAGTGATTAAACTTTATAAGAATGAGCCATTCCCCAATTAATACATAGTCAAAGGATGTGATCAGGCAGTTCTCAAGGGAAGAAATCTAAGCTATCGACAACCATATTAAAAAATACCTCAGATCAGTAATAATTGGAGAAATATATATTAAAGCATGTATAAATTTCTACTTCATACCAATAAGATTGGCAAAGTCGGCAGAAAAAAAAGATAAATCTGAAAAAGTTGTGAGAAAATAAGCACACAGATATACTATAAGTAGAACTGTGTTCAGTTTAGCCATTCTGAAAAGCACTTTGGAACTAGGTTCCAAAAGTTACTAAATTGTAGTAACTCAGAAATATGACTACTGAGCCAATACCTCAAAAAGATTAAAGAAGAAGGGGTTCGATACACAGCAGATCTTTTTGTAGCGGTAAACAACTGGACACTAAGGAGATATTTGGAGAATGGCTAAAATATATTTTTTAAATAGTTTATTTCACCTTTAACTCATCCTTTTTAAAGTTCAATTTTTGCATATTTTTACAATGTATTACATAATATATTAGTATAGTAGCAAAAGTCCTATTCGAAATTGGCTTTGATGAGAAAACTAGAAAATGACCAAAAGAAACAAGAAAATGCACAGGATGAGTTGAGAAACTATTCCACCAGTTACTAGCCCTGTGGCCTTGGGGAAATAATTTAAAGTCTCTGAGTTTTAGCTTTCTCTTCAGTAAAATGAGAGTAATCCCTGCCCTGCATAACACACACATATATGGAAGATCAAATGAGTCACTGTATGTGATTCTTACAATGTTGATTCTTATTTCAACATTGTAAAACACCATATGAAAAAAATATGGAATTTTGTGGAAAAGATACAAAATTGGAAGATTGGGGGGGGGGGGAATGGTTCAAATCCTGCCTCAGACATTTATATTAGCCATATGAACTTAAGCATATCATTTAATCTTTCTGACCATTTAATCTTTCTTCATATGTAAAAAGGAAATACTAGCACCTACCTCATAGGGTTATTGTGAGGATCAAATGAGAAATATGTAAAATGATTTATAAACCTTAAAGCACTATATAAATGGGAACATTAATAAGTAATGGCCCTCTTCTATAAAGATATGAATCCACAAGAACCACTCTATTACATTAAATGTATATTTATTTTTTTCCTCCCAAAAAATACATTAAGCATTTTAGTGTGGATAAAGTATTTGTTCATTTTGCTTTTAAGAAAATTTAATTTTTAGATAAAAAAAAATTTACGAGAATTTCCTTAATTCATATAAATGAGCATTATACAAGAGGAAATTAAAGTTTTGTTTTAGCTTCCTGCACAGCAAATTTTAAGTTTTTTTCAAATAAAGATTCTAAACTGACCACATTCTTTTGATCAGAATTTACTTCATATTTTCTAAAATAAAATATTTTATTCAGACTAGAAAACCAAGACCTTATGAAAATAAAGCACCCACAGAACTGAAAATGCTTTGCTGTCTCCTTTTCTTACATTAGTAGCCTACTTGCAGAATTAATAAGAAGAGTAGCAGCATAGAAGAGTTGGTAGAGCCAACCTCAAGAATCTAAAGACCAACCTTCACATTTCATCTCTCATTACATACCATCAATTGCCAAGATGGCTACTGATCTGCATTATTACAGAGTCCATATAGAAATAAATTTGAAGTCCAGACTTAAAAAAACATTTTTTTCAAAGGGAAAAAGCAGAAGAGCAATATATTAATGTCATTCCTGAGTAATAAATGTAATGTAATAGAGTAATATTGTGCTGTAAGAAATAATGACAGGGATGGTTTCAGAGAAACCTGGAAGACTTGTATAAACTGATGCAGAATGAAGTAAGAATCAAGGGAATAATCTGTGCAATAACATCAACATTGTAAAAACAAAAAATTGGGAAAGATTTAAAAACTCTGATCAATGCAATGCTTAATCATTATTCCAGAGGACCAGGGAAGAAGAAAGCTACCCACCTCATGACAAAGAGGGGTGAAATGACTTGCCAAAGGTCATAGAGCTAGGAAGTATCTGAGGCTACATTTGGAACCAGGTTCTCCAGACTCCAGGCCTGGCACTCTTCCACTGTGCTACCTAACTGCTCCCAAGGGGCATTTCCTAAGGGTTCATTACTACATGGAATCATATTCTTTTCCATTAAAGTCCATCAGTCTATTTTTTACTTAGAAAAGATTTTTTATCCATGGATAGTATGACATCATCCGCTGGTCATTTAGAAATACTGATTCACTGAATTATGTAAATCTTCCAAATACTGACACATTTCACTATGAAATATCAAAAACCACATTCATTAGTAAATATCACCATTAATCTGATCAGAAAAGTCTTAAAGATCTGGGAAGCTGTCATGTTCACAGTGGTAGATAAATTTTATCAAAATTTTAATTTTTGCATTTATCATTAGAAAAAAAAAAATAAGCCTAAGACTATTTTCCATGAAGTGACAGGTTCACTTTATTTCATTTTGAGAAAATATTCCGGATCTAAACAATTATTGTTTGTGGGTTGTTCTTTCAAGTACAAATGGTGTTTGGGGTGGAGGATGGGGGGGTGGAACTAGTTAAGTAACTCTAATAATTGAACCAGGGCTTTTCCCTCAAGACAAACACTATACTTGCAAATGCAGCAGCACTGCTCTATGCAGAGTTCCTTTGTCATCACACAGAATATTAAAAAGATATGTACTCAAGGACTGAGATTGAATAAAATGAATACATTTTTATTGCTTCAACAAAAACTATCTGAAGTGAAACTAGTAAAGGATACAGTGACTCCTAGGTCAGTTTCATACTAGGGCCTTTATTGGTGCTAAGGGACTAACAGCTTGACAAGCCTTTATTCCTGTATCATCAGTGCAAATGTCAACATAGTTGTTCTAGGACAAACCACCACATTCAAAAGTTAATACTGAGGGGCAGCTGGGTAGCACA
Organism: Gracilinanus agilis; assembly: GCF_016433145.1. Taxonomy (NCBI): domain Eukaryota; kingdom Metazoa; phylum Chordata; class Mammalia; order Didelphimorphia; family Didelphidae; genus Gracilinanus; species Gracilinanus agilis. The sequence goes on from NC_058132.1 coordinate 66,464,847, forward strand.
GTGGATTGAGTCAGACCTAGAAACGGGAGGTCCTAGGTTCAAACCCGGCCTCAGACACTTCCCAGCTGTGTGACCCTGGGCAAGTCACTTGACTCCCATTGCCCACCCTTACCACTCTTCCACCTATGAGCCAATACACAGAAGTTAAGGGTTAAAAAAAAAAAAAAAAGTTAATACCGAATATTTCAACACCACTTCTGCTTGTCAAGTGTTCACATATAAGTTTCTTCAACAAGTTGATCCTGATACCAAATAAAATAGCAGTAAAGCATCAAGTCTGACCATATTTGTAGATTCGTCTATTTGCAAGATAATAGTATAATTCTGCAGATGGGATATTAATGTAGTTCTTATATGTGCAGCTAAATTTTTCACTCACTAGTCTCTGGAAAAACTCTACTGTTTGTACTCAAAAGGAGAGTGTAAAAGGCAGATGTTCTTTGTAATTAGTAGAACTAATGTTAATAGTATTATTAAAATAGTTTTAACCTCACAAGTTACCTGCAAGGGTCTTCAGGACCCCTAGAGGTCCACAGATCACATTTTGAGGAGTCCTGTTGAGCCTTTTTCTCATATCGAAGTGTTTTTCCAACAAGTCACTATGGAAAAGACTATGTTTGTGGAATGCAAGCTCTGGAATGCCCTTTAAGATAGAAAGGCTTCAAATACAAACCCAGGGAGAGGCTAACCACTAGAAGGCCTGCTATGGTGAAATAACATTTATTTTTTAAAAATATGGCAATATGTGAAACCATGTATAAAGGGGCGGGATTAGAATCTGCAATGAAGAATATCATCCTTACATAGATCATGCTAATTATGCTTGAAGCATTGAAATAAGCATTAATTTTCTCAGAGCAGCATGAATTCTAAAAGATCATCCACTCCAATGCCTCAATTTTATTGAAGAAACTGAGGCTCAGAGATGGGGACAGGACTTGAACATGGTCATACAGTATATAGAGCCAAGAGAATACCCAAACAATTCAACTTAGAATAACTCAACTCAAGATCAAATGAGTCAATATCCATAAAGGACATTGTAAATCTAAAGTGCTACATAAAGGATATCTATCTATCTATCTATCTATCTATCTATCTATCTATCTATCTATCTATCTATCTATCTATCATATATTTTAAGTTTTCTTAGCAAGTAAGCCCAAAAGATAAACAAGTCGAACAAAATTTCTATCTGGTACCTTTTCCCTATGATGGATGACCCCCCACTCCCACCCCAATCACAGAAATCCAAAACTGGAAAAGACTTATGAGGTCCTCCTCTCATCCAAACCTCTATCTCAGTGATTCCCAAAGTGGGCGCTACAGTGATCCAAGGGGGCGGTGATGGCCACAGGTGCATTTATCTTTCCTATTAATTGCTATTAAAATTTTTAAAAAATTAATTTCCAGGGGGCTAAGTAATATTTTTTCTGGAAAGGGGGTGGTAGACCAAAAAAGTTTGGGAACCAAACTTCTATCTGAAGCAAGAATTCCATCTTATCCTTGAAATTTAATATTCTTTAATGCTTAGCTCAAGACATGCGCAAAGTTGATTTAACCTGTAGAAGAAGCCTCCATCTTCTACCCCCAAAGACTTTGTTATACTGGCACCAAGGATGATAAGACACAAGAAGGGTAAAAAAAAAAAAAAAAAAAAAAAAAAACTCTAAAAGAAGACATCTACAGCATGGGATACAAAAGCCCAAGATGGGAAAAATGGGAAATTCAATCCTGCTATATATATAGCTCTGGCCTTGGGTCTGCTGCATAGCAATCTGAAAAGTCAGAGTGCTGTGTACAGTAGAACCAAACAAAATAAAGGGCCATTCAGTGAGAAGAAAAAGAATTACTTTATGTGAGCTGGCAAGGAAATCCAGAACTAACAGGTAAAGGCAGAACTATGAGTTATAATCAAGAGAGACAGTTTCATGGAATAGAAAACAGGTCTGCGAGCCAAGGAAACAAAGTTTTAGGCCCCAGAGCTGCCACTAACTCAGTGTTATCATTTGTCAAGCTATTTAAAATAGGACAGTATTACAAAGTATCAGAACTGAAAGAGCCTTTAGAGGCTCTCTAGTCTAATATCTTCATTTAATGGATGAGGAAACTGAGGTTTTAAAATGAGAAATGGTCTGTCCAAGTCCATTTGCTTCATAAATTTGACTAAGTCAGAGAACTTCAACACAGCCTGTTGAACTTTCAAATCCACTATGCTGTGGTTTCAAATGCATGATCTTCTCTAGGTCTCCATTTTATGTAATACGAGGATTAGGTTTTAAATCCTGTCTAAGGGCCCTTCCAGATTCCCTGGGTTGGGTTCTTTGCTATAAAATAGTGCTCATAAACAGCAATCTGGTAAAATTCTCTTAAGAGACCACAGACATTTTTCCATATTATAAACAACAAAAAGCTGAAGGAAAGAAGTCATTTGGAGAAGAGTGAAAATGCCAATAAATATTTCCAAGAGTCTCTCATATTAACATGAGTACTGATCAACTTGTCCAGGACTTCCAAGCATCTCTATTCCCAATCAGCAGCATGGATGCCAGAAAGAATATACTATCTATGGAATTCCAAAGTCTATAAAACTGTTTGTCTTCCAGTTAGCTGCCCTGTGCCGTATGGCTCACTCCCTCTTGTGCAAATGCAACTAATGCAAGAGCAAAACAGGGCACACTAAAGGAGGGAATGCCAGTAAGCAGTCATTTTTCTTCCTACCTGCCTCCTGGGCTTCTGGATAGAGAGGGTATGGGGTAAAAGATACTGGAACTACCATTCCATTTCCCCACTCATGGAGGAATACCACTACAAGGACTGGGATGAAGAACATGACAGCTGTGAAAGTATTTGGTAAGCAAGCATGGAGAGCAGAGCCAGGAGGCCCAGAATTGGTCAGATGGTGAGGAAGAACTGATACAGATGCATAATTCATAGATATGTATCCAGCCCATATCTTTCTCTTGAATTCTAGTCCTGCATCAATTATATGATAGGACATTTCCATCTGGATAGGCATCTTAAATTCAGTATGTACAAAGCAGAATTTGTCTTTCCTCTCTAAATATACTACTCTTACAAACTTCCCTATTTGAGAGGGTATAAGGATGGAGGTATTTTACTATCTTCCTTGCTGTCCTTCAGGTTTGTGATCCGAGTTTCAAAATGAGCCTTAACTCTTCTCTTTAATTGTCTTATGTTCAATCAGTTGCCAAGCCTTGTCCATTCCATTTCCATATTATCCTTCCCCTTCCTCTTATTTGGAAACTTATGGGTATTGAATATTTCTCAATTGTACTATTCTAACAGTTGCCTTATAGGTTCACTTGCTTCTTGTCTCTTCCTACTGCCAAAATAATATTTCTAAAGCACAAAGTTTGACCATTTCAATTTTTCTGTTAAAAAACAAAATACCTGAATGGCCATCCACTACCTAAGATACCAACTGTTTAGCTAGACCTAATTTATGGTATCCATAGTCAGATTCCCACCTGTCTTATTTTTAGTTTTGTTTTGTTTCAAATAATGCTCTTTCCCAAACTCTTAGGTTCTAAACTAAATTAACAGCATCTCCTTGAAACAGGACACTTCATCATCTGGCCCTGCTCATTTACAAACCATCTCTTCCCATTCCTGTAATGCATTCCCTCTTCATCTCTCCTTTTTCAGAAGCTCCGTCTTCTTTTAAGGCTGATATCTGTAAAATGCTTAGCATGATGCCTGGCACATAGTAGGTGTCATAAATGCTAGCTGTTATTATTATGCAGGAACTAATTCACTTCTGATTCCCTTAGTAATTAGTGTTCTTTCCCTCCTCAATTTTGCCTAGACTGTATTTTTCATTAGATTCGTTCAATTAGAACATAAACTCTGAAACAGGAACTGTTTCCTTTTTGACTTTCTATCTTCTGTGCCTAGTGCATCGCCTTTCAAACAGGAAGTCCTTAACTAAAATTTGTTGAAAGAAATGAATTATTATAACTAAAATCTGACATAGCTAAACTCCCTAAAAGTCAAACAAATCTATTCCATTCACTCTGTGAATTAGAAATAACATTATTATAAACATTATAAATCTGATTTATAAAGCAGATAAAAAATGTAGTTGTGGAATAATATTAAAATGGCTAACAATGATGTAATACAGTAGAGGAAATGATCAAGACCATGGTGTACACTCAAGGACAGTGGTGAAATGACAATGTTGATGACATCTAAAAAATTATAGCCATTGGCTCAAATGGTAGCTAATTAAAGAGAAACCAAAAGGGACATCTTTGTTGAATTCCCAAGGAGTATATTTCAATTTTAGGGAAAGATTTTTTAGGTCATGTAAGGTGTGTTATCCCATTATACAAATGATAGTCATGGTACTAATTATCTGCCATCAGTAAAAGACAAGTTCTGCATTGCTCTTTGAGTAGTAAGGAGTCTGTGGTGATTTGTATGAGATAACCAGCTGAAATAGAAAGTTGTTTTTCTCTAGGAAAAGCTAAATTCCTCAGGAATTGAGCTCATAACCACATACGAGCACTTTGATTCTTTAACCAACCCAGCAAGATCTACACAGCACAAAATGAAACAGACAGCTGACTTAATGCCTGGTGAAACTGTAGAGATAGTTAATCTGGATAATTCACAGACAGTTTGTCTTTTTTTTCATTCAACCAACACCTACTAGTAAACACCTACTATGTTACACTGCCCTGAGTTAGGAGAACTAAAAGGATCATGCACTACACTGTCACAACACTAAAGAGGTCTTTTCTAACTGCTATGTATTTTAAATGAAGCAGGTCAAAACCCTTCTACACTTTAAAAGATCTTTACAAGCTGCTACAGACCAAAAAAAAAAAAAAATTGAGTATCTGGTGACCAACATTCTGGGGCAGAATTTCTCTTCACGTACCTAGGCTAGTCTGGGGACAAGAGACAATGGTATGTTGTTGCTGGGCTTGTATATAAAGCAATTCAATACAAAGAAGGCAGGGTAAGGAAACTCACTAGATAAAATGAAAAACAACTAGGCACAGACCCATATCTCACAAAGTATTCTGACAGAAGCTCAAACTGGGTGCGTGATTTAGGCATGAAGGATGCCATCACAAACAAATTAGTGGAGCTCAGCAGCTGTGGTACAGTGGAAATAGCAATGAATTCTTAGTAGCTGGCTCACAGGCTCTCTCCTCTCCAACTTGGAGGGGAGGTTTGGTGATGTCAATCAATCAGTCAGCAAGCATGTATTAAGCAACTACCATATTATAGGCACTGAACCAGGTGCTGAGGAGACTGTTAGCTCATAATAGCTAACAATAGCTAGCATTTATATAGTTCTTACTAAGCACCAGGCTCTGTGCTAAGTGCTTTACCAATATTTCATTTGGTCCTCACAATAATCCTGTGAAGTAAGTGCTATTATAATTCTCATTTTACAACTGAGGAAACTGAAGTAAACAGAGGTAGAGACTTGCTCAAGGTCACATAGTGTCTGAGGCTGAATTTGAACTTGGATTTTCCTGACTCCAGGCCCAAAGCTCTATTCATTTTTTAAAACGCCCTTAAATTCAGTCTTAAGAATCGATACTAATTATTGATTCTAAGACAGAAGAGCAGAAAGGGCTTGGCAACTGGGGTTAAATCACACACAGCTAGGACCTATCTGAGGCCAAATCCAGGCCTCTATGTACTGAGCCACCTAGCTGCCCCAGGTCTATCCACTGTTACAAAGACAAAATGACCTTTACCCTCAAGGAACTATCATTTAACTGGGAGAGACAATACTTGCATTTTTAAGCACATTCCAAATATATATACAGAGTACATGCAAAAGAAATAAAAGAAGTTAGATATATAGGTGAGAAGGAAAAGGGCACATTACAGACAGTAACACAACCAGTGCAAAGAGGAGATGGGAGAAGGAGTAAAATATATGAAGGACAGAGAAAATTTGTGTTGGGCCAATTTGGTTGGACAACAGAGTGCAGTCATCTTTCCATTAATGCTCCTTTTACAACCCTGTCTCACCAGTCCATCAACCTCTCTAATAAACATAATCTAAATTTCTATTCTCTCTCAGTCACTGACAACCATGAACTTACCTCAAATATCTTTCACCACAACATAAAACTGTTTCACCTCTGGGATAATGAACTTAGAAGTTTCCTTCTCTGCCTGGAGAAGAGTCTTTCCTCCTTGTCCTCTACTTGTGTCCCTACATGTCCTCTCTCCTCTTACCCAGAGTTTTGCTCATTCAAATATTCCCTACTCATCTCTTATGTTAATTTTTTCTTTGTCAACTGGCAGCTTCTCCCTATTCTTCCCTTATACCTATAAAACTCCTTTCTCACCTCACCTCTTAGAATCTTTAAATTCTTTCTTTCACACCTTTTATAGGAAATCAATCCCAATGTCCTAGCTGTTAGCCCTTTCTCTTCTTAAACTATCTATTTGTAACAGCCAGTAGAATATCAGCTCCTTGAGGGCAGGGACTATTTTTTCATTTGTTTTTGTAAATCCAGAGTATGAAATGGTATATTGCACATGATAGGTTTACAGAATGAAGGTTTTCTTGCCACAAACATGCACATATAGGTCTCCCTATCTTCAAAAACTTCACTTTAGCTTGCCATCCCATCAAGCCATTCTATCCATGTCAAAGTCAAACTCCCAGAAGGAAGAGTCTATACCTGTCTGCTTCCAATTTCCTTGCCAATAAGTGTCTAAATAGTTCTTTATAATCTAGCTTCCCCTACCACTCTACTAACACTATTCTCTCAAAGGTTACTAGTACTATACCCAACATCTTTTTTTTCCTTCCTCATTCAACTTGACCTGTCTATAGCTGCTGTGGTTTAAACTCTTACTCTCTGCCTTAGAATTAATTCTAAGACAGAAGCGTAAGAAGGGCTAGGTCACTGGGGTCAAGCGACTTGCCCAGGGCCACACAGTTAGGAAATGCCTGATGCCAAATTTAAGCCCAGGTCCTCCTGACTCCAGGCCTGAAGTTCTACCCATTGTACTACCTATCTGTCCTTTTCATGCTTTTTAAAGAGTTTGGACCTTCCTGTCTCACCCAGGCTGGAAGTATTTGGGCTATTCTTGGTAGACCCCCTCCCTGATAAGCCCAAGGAGATTGGATCTCTTCTATTTCTGGCCCAAGCTGGGCCAGATCACTTCTCCATTAACAATCTAAAAGGTCCCCAATTCCTAGGGGCCCACCATATCAATGCTGATATGCAATAGATGCAGTCTACTACAGAACTCAGGACTCTCAAATTCAAGAACTCTACCAGCTTCCACCTCCCTGGTAGCTGGGATTATAGGCATATGCCGCAGGGATCAGAGTCTCTTGGTAGTTTTTTGATGCCATCAAGCATCCTCTCCTGAATGCTCTTACCTCTCTCTCTCGATTTTAGTGAATTTATTTCTCCTGATTCATCTCTACTAATCAATCTCCTCTTCTAATCATTCCTTCTCTTCTTCTTCCCACCCATCCCCAACTACAAGTATTCCTCATGGCTCTGTCCAAGGTCCTATCAGTTGCCCCTTTCACTGTGTATCTTGGTAATCACAGGGATAAAGACTTAATCTGTGATATCATTGGTATAGGGAACTCCCAGATGAAGAAACTTTCTCTACCAGCACAGTTGGTACTATTACTTAGTGACAAAGAATTCTCTGTTGTTAGTGCCCCGTTTCCAATTTCCAACCAATCATGGTGTCCTCACTGCCATGATGCTGCTGGTCCTGTAATCAATCACATTATTTCCTCACCTATCTTATTGTATTCTTTGGTCTATACTCATAAAAGGAAACTGTGCCTTCAACTGCAGATCTTTTGACTAACCAAAGCAGTCATTTGATCCATTTCATTACCAAGTTGGGGCAATGCTAATAAACTGTTTTTCTGCTCAGGGAATACATACCTTGGTCTACCTTTGTTGAATTTTACACACAACACAATAGAGGAACCAATCAAGAATTTATTAAGTACTTATTATATGTTAAGCACTAAGCCAGACTATGAATAAAGAGACAAAAAAAGAAAAAACCTCTGCTTCCCTCAAGCAGATTATATTCTATTAGGAGAAACTACCCAGATGAATACAAGAATGTAAACAAAATAAATAAAATAAACACAATATAAATGGGGGAAGAGACACTAAATGTTGAGGTAAATCAGGAAGGGCTTTCTGGGGGATATGTTATCTAAACTGAATCCCAAAGGAGATTAATGATTTCCAGAGGCAGAGATGAAAAATGAATACATTTCAGGAATGGAGAACAAGTTGGGTAAAGGCACAGTGGTGGGAAATGGAATGCTGTGGGGGAAAGAAGAAGAAAGCTGAGCAGCAGAATAGATGAAGGCAAGTAATACATAATAAGCCTGGAAGGCTCAAATGGATCCATGTTATGAAAGGTTTTAGAGGCAAGAGAGAATCACTGGAGTTTATTAAGAATGGGAATGGAAAAGACAGTCAAAACTATGCTTTAGGAGTATGACTTTGGCAGCCATATGAGAATGGAGTAGAGAAGTGAGAGACTCTAGGGAGGGGGACACCATTGAGAAATCTATAGTAAGAAGTGAGAAGGGCCTGAACTATAGTGATAGCCATATCAGTGGGTAAGTATTTACTCCAGGCACTGGGCTAAGCACTATGGATACCAAGTAGGCAAAAATGTTTGCTCCTTGCCCCTAAAGCTCATCTAAAATGCACAGAGTAGATGGAAAATAGGCTAAAAGGGCAAAGGCCACTAGCAGCTGGGGAAAATGGGAACAGACCCCTGAAAAGGTGAGAAATGAGGAGCTTTGAAAAAAGCCAGAGATAGTACAAGAGCAGACTATAGATAAGGGGAACAGAGTGCAAAGGCCCCAAAACAGGAGAGTGTGTACTCTGGATAAGGAATAGCCACACTGGCTTTTAAATCTCAGGGTTTAAATCTCAGCCCATGGATGATGGTCTGGGAAAAGAACATTATTTCCCACTTGGCTACTCTTCAGGATTTCATCAATTCCAGAGCTCATCAATCTTTAAGATGAGATCAACTTGGAAAGACATACCTCCTCAGGACCCTCTGCCCCCTTTAGATGGAGCTCTTCCCTGATTCTCCTCGGTTAAGGTTGAAACTCAGGGAATTCTCTTCATTTCCCACCACAGCTATAGAATTTCATCACACCACACCAGAATAACGCCTTCTACCACTCCATCCTACTGATTTTCAGCTCTTTTTTATATGTTGTCTCTTCCATTAGACTGTGAGCATCTTGAGGATAGAGACTGTTTTATCCCTTTCTTTGTATCTCCAGCGGCACACAGTAGGTGCTTAACAAATATTTACCAATTCTCACTGAGGAAATGAAGGGAATGGAGATCATGTCCAGGAAGAACAAGGTGGCAACAGTTATGAGTCGTTAAGCATTGAGAAACATAAAAGATGATTTTTTAAAAAATAAGAAGTGGAACACTTGTAAGATGAAAGTGATCACCTCTGTGCACAGAGATGGGGATATATGTCAGGAATGTTGTGTAGGCAGAATGAATAAGATTTGACAATTAATTGGATTTGTGGGTAATGGAGTGAGGTGCTGGGAATTAGTGAATCAATCATAAAGCATTTATTGAGTAACTTTAATTTGGACTGGGCTCTGTGATAAGCACTTAGGAATCAGACAAAAGCAATGAAACATTCCTTATACTTCAGAAAATTAAATTCTAACAGAATATTCTGAGATTGCAAACCTGGGTGACTAGAAAGACCCTCTCTGGTGCCAAAAGGGAAATCTGAAAGAGGGAGTAGTTTTACAAGGAAAGATGAATTCTGTTTTGAACATATTAAGATTAAATAGCTTATGGGATGTCCAATTTCAAATATCAAATTTGGTAATAAGGGACTAAAGTTCAGCGGAAAAATTGGACTGCATGCATAAATTTAGAAGTCATCTAAACAAAAATTATAACTGAATCCACATGAAATCACCAAGAAAAAAAGGGCCCAGGATAGAGAGGATAGAGAGCCTTGTATGTCCACAGGTGAGGTTAGGATATAGATGATCCTGCCAAGAAAACTGAAAAAGTGGAAAAAAGTGGAAGATAGGAGAGCAGTTATTATGAAAACTCAGAGAGGATATAGCCAAGAGAATTGAGAGAGGAAATAGTTGTCGAGGGGGTTAAAAGTTGCTGAGAGGTCAAGAAGAGTGAGCATTGAGAAAGTGCCATCAGACTGGTAATTAAAAGATCAGTGGTTAATTCAAAGAGAGATGTTTTAGTTGAGTGATAAGGGAAAGGGAACAAGCACTTATTAAGGGCCTACTATGTGCCAGGCACAAATATTACCTCATTTGATAATGTCAGAAAACAAATTGCAAAGGGTTGATAATGAATAATAGGGGAGGAAGTAAGTAGAGGCTACGACTGTAAGAAAAAAGTAGGTAATGTAGCATAAGGTAAAAGGCAGAGGATTCCTGGCTTTATCACTAACAGGCACATGAAACAGGCCAGGTTACTTTTCTCTGTAGTTCTAAGGCCACTGAGTTAACAGTCAAAGTACCTTTTAACAATCACTCTCTAGATCTAAGATCCTATATTATGGTTTTAAATCCCAGCTCTTTTACTCAATAGTGAGTTGTAAAAACTTGGGCAAGCCACTTGTCTTTGTTTGGCCTCTGTCTTCATTTCTATAAAGAGAGATTACTGTACTAGATCATCTTTAAAGTCTTAGCAGTCTATAATTTTAACTGTTAAAGAGATGTCCACAGTGTATCCCACTTAGTATTCAACCAGTCAAGCTATTTTTCTGCTATTATAAAAGTGGAAGATAATTTTGAATGGTTCCCATCAATGACACTTCAGGAACAAGGGCTGAAAATGAAAATACCCCATGAGGACCATTCATCAGCTGCTTGTAACTAAATAACTTTTATGTTTAAACTCAAATAATTCTCACCTGAAGGAGCCGAAAGGATAATTTTGCTTAGAAAAAAAAAAAAAAGACAAGAAGAGGTGCATCATCTATCACCCAAGAGATGAATTTATGAAAAGTACATGTAAAAATTGTTAAATAGTATACATTAATTGATTTTCTACTAAGGGGTAATTTAAAGAAGATTAAAAGAATTCACTAGAAGGATTCATTTTTTGTAACCTTAACATGTGTGGCACATAACAAGCACTTAACTAAAAATATTTATTGATTTATTGACATATTAAACATAATGAAGATACTAATTAATAGTATCTTATGTATAATAGTTATATAATATAGTATTTTATAATAATTATATAGTTAACATAATAGTTACTATGTAATATGTACTGTATAATATAGTTACTATAATATAGTAATATAGTTAATATAATAGTTAAATGCCCTTACTAATTAATAGCTAACTAAAAGATACCAAGAAGACAATACTTTAGACTACAGATCTATATCTGGCTTCAAAAACAATAGAGCTAAAATTATGATTTCTAACAAGAGCAATCTGCCTCATCAGTAAAATTTAGTTTAAAACTAAATAAAAACCCAACAAACTTTTATTCTAGCTATCTCTTCTATAACTACTTAAAAAAGCTACCTTATCTTAGCATTTTCATTTCCTAAATATCTTAACTTGAAAATCCTAGTTTGCATAGGAAAGTAGAGGTTCACTTCTATTACAGCTTCTTTGTCTGAAATAATAATGTCTCAAATTCCTATGGTACTTTTTACAGCTTAGTCTACAAGGCACATTCCTCCTAGGACAGAGGTCACTGAAATATTATTCTCTTTATTTTACAGCTGAGGAAACTGAAGATAAGAAGTAAATCCATAAAGTAGCAGCAAAACTGTACTGGAACCTAGTTCTAAAAATCCATTTATTTTTCTTCATGTTTCAGAATAGCACAGGCCTTCTTGGGGGAATTTTTTATTTGGAAGGAAAAGGGCAGGATATTTAGTTCACTGTCAGTTGTAGCAGCAAGTCCATTTCAGATATTAATAAAACCAGAAGTCAAGTATCTTGCAAAGGTCATAGGAAGAAACATGAAGAAAGAAATCTAGTCCCTGTTTATTCTTTGTCATCTGAGATCTAACTGAAGAATTTGGAATATCTTGAATTTCTTACACCAAGCTTTTTGACAATTACCTTTGAATTAAAATAAAAAATACTTACTGGCTGCTCTGGTAAATCCTGTTCCTCCTCCATCAGTACCACCTTTCTGGAATATGCTTATGTGACTGACTGGCTGGTAAGTCTTCTCAGCAGTCTACAGAGTCTGTAAAAAAGGGGGTACATAGCTTTATGTACTCATAAGGTGCTTATCATCAAGGCCATCATGTAGAGAATTTTTTTCTCTATTGCTCCCCCCACCTGTCTACATGAGTTACAATCTTCAAATATCAAATTTGCACGTGGCTTTTCAAAAGAGAAATGCTGTACCAAGTCTCAAGGCAGGGCTACAGGATTGTTTTTCATGCCTTACAAAAAGCAACACGTGCAGTCATTTTGACTGCACTTAAAACATGGTTACTCTAGAGCTTAATACATCAGACTAATACAGTAGCAGCCATGTGCATATAACTAAAACAAATTTCTTTAGGATTAACAGTTACATCATAAAACTGGCCTACTGTGCCAATAAGTAGTGATAATATCTAACCTGCTTTAATATAGAACATTTACATAACTGTTACATCAAAAAAATTCACTAAATAGGACAGGCTAAGGTATCAATTAAATGCTTCTACAACTAACTGGCCAATTTAAAAGTAATCTAAATGTTTAAACTTAGAATTTTCAAAATGAAATACATATACACACCGGTAGATATAGCCAAGGCAAGTTTAAATAATGAATAATATTTTATATTACTATGTACTAATTGCTACTTAAAGCCAGAACCACTTCCATAAAAATGATCTCTTCAATTACTTAAGCAAAATCTTCTTAGGTCTTAAGTCATTCACTTACTGTATTAAATTTCAAATTGAGAAGGATGAAAAAGAAAAAAAAAAACATGTCAGCAGTAAAAAGTTACAAACAACAAATATCATATTTGGTGGTAATAGTCTAAGCCTAAGGGAAAGAAATAAAAAAAGAGAAGGAGGAGGAAGGGAGGAGGGGAGAGAAAGACACAAAAGAGACAAACACACAGAGAATCAGAGAGAGCATGAAAAACTAAGAATACCATAATTATGGTCTTAAAGACATCATTTATATGTGAAGTGGAGAGACTAGTTTCTTTTAGAATGTGTATTCATTTTTATTAAAATTGATCAACTCCCTACTTTCCTCTATAAATAAGAATCTCTAACTAAAGAAAGAATGAGATTTAAAGATATATTGGAACAAGGCATTTCTAAGGTCCATGAAAACATTCCCAGGTTTCATATGACTTTTATTGTTAATTCACTCAACATCAAAAGCACTTAGAAAAAGAAGAAAAGAGAGAATAATAGATATGATCACATGCAGTATTTTTCAACTCCAAAGCAGTTTTATTGCAGCAGCTCGGTGGTATAGTAGGTAAGAGCTGCTGAACTTGGAATCAGGAAGATCTGAATTTAAATCGGGGCTTATCCACTATTGCAATCTTGGACAACTGACTTTACCACTCTTAGTTCAGTTTTCCTATCTTCAAAATGAGATAATAACAGCATATACTTCACACAATTGTTGAACCAAACATATGCACAGTGCTTTACAAACCTTGAGCTAAATATATATGATATGAGTTATTAGTAGCAGTATCATTATTATCATCACTATATTACCCCCTACACCCCTGTCTCAAAGAATTCACCAAGAGGGAAAGTTCAAACTAAGTTTTCAGAGTCTCTGAAGACAACACCCATAATGCAGAAAGACTAATAGGCCAGTGATGCTTGTGAGCAAGATACTAAGAAACCAGGTCTAAACCAGACTGCAAACACACTGGCAGTCAGTTCTTACTACAGATATAGATGGACAAATCTATAAGCTATAGTTTACCAATACTAAATACTAAAAATTTATCTCAACCAATAAACATGTATTACCATGTGCCAGGGTAGTACAGGGTGTTCAGAGAAGACTAGCACGTCTGGTGTGAGGGCTTGCTGTCAGGGCTTTTTGTATCCACCTCTAATTCAGCTCTCTCTTAAGGCTCCAAGAAGCTATAGCATATACAGTGTCCACACCTCGATAAACTGTCTCTGAAGGTGGACTAAATCAGGTTAAGGGAAACTGATTTGGGAGGGATTGGGAGGGGAGGGGGAGCACACAACAATTAGGTGGCTTGGTGGATTGAGCAAGGCCTAGGGACAAGAGGGCTGGATGACCCTGAACAAGTCACTTTAACCCCAACTGTCTAGCCTTTACCACCCTTCAGCCTGGAATAGATACTTAATATTGATTCTTTTTTTTAAATATTGTAATTTTAGGGGGCAACTGGGTAGCTCAATGGATTGAGAGCCAGATCTAGAGACGGGAGGTCCTGGGTTCAAATTTGACCTTAGACACTTCTAGCTGAGTGACCCTGATCAAGTCACTTAACCCCCATTGCCTAGCCCTTACTGCTTTTCTGTCTTGGAATCAAAACATAGTATTGATTCTAAGGCAAGAAGTAAGGGTTTAAAAAATATATTTTTTAATAACAAATTTCCACATAGGTTTTCCAAAGTCATATGATCCATATTATCTCCCTCCCTGAGTAAGTGAGCAATTCAATCTGGGTTATACATGTATTATCACACAAAATATTTCCATATTATTCATTTTTGTAAGTGAACAATATTATAGAATCAAAATCCCCAAGCATATACCCAAATAAACAAGTGATACATCATGTTTTCATTAGCATTTCTACTCTTAAGAGTTACTTCTCTGAAGGTGGATAGCATTCTTTTTTATAAGGCCTCAGAATAATCCTGGATTCTTGTATTGCTGTTAGGAGCAACGTCTATCACATCTGATCATCCCACAATATTACAGTTACTGTGTATAATGAGCTCCTGATTCTGCTTGTTTCACTCTGCATCAGTTCACATAGGTCTTTCCAGTTCTTTCTGAAACCATGCTGCTCATTATTCCTTATAGCATAAAAGTATTCCATCACCATCATATACCACAATTTGTTCAGCCATTCTTCAATTGGGGGGTGTTACTTTTAGTTTCCAATTCTTTGACATTACAAAAAGAGCAGCCATAAGTATTTTTATATAAACAGGTCCTTTCCCATTTTTAAAAATCTCTTTGGGATACAGACCCAATAGTGGTACAGACCAAAATATATGCATTCTTTTATAGCCCTTTTGGCATAATTCCAAATTGTCCTCCAGAATGGTTGCATCAGTTCATGACTGCATCAGTAATGCATTAGTATTCCCAATTTTGCCATACTCCCCTCCAACATTTATCATTTTATTTTACTGTCATAATGGCCAATCTGATAGGTGTGGAGTGGTACCTCAGAGTTGTTTTAATTTGCATTTCTCTAATCAAGAGAGATTTAGAACATTTTTTTCATATGATTATTGATAGCTTTGACTTCTTCATCTGAAAACTGCCTATTCATATCCTTTGACAACTTATCAAATGGGGAATGACTTGGATTCTTATAAATTTGACTTAGTTCTTTATATATTTGAGAAATGAAACCTTTAACAGAGAAACTGGTTTTAAAAATCACATCTCTGTCCCCGGCCCATTTGCTGTTTTTCTTCAAATCTTGGTTGCATTTAATTTGTTTGTACAAAACCTTTTTAATTTAATATAATCAAAATTATTCATTTTAGATCTCCATCTTGTTTGGTCATAAATTCTTCTCTTCTCCATAGATCTGACAGGTAAACTATTTTATGTTCCCCTAATTTACTTATAATATCACTCTTTATATCTACATCATATACTCATTTTGAATTTATCTTGGTATACAGTGTGAGATGTTGATCTAAACCTAATTTTTCCCATACTGTTTTCCAATTTTCCCAGCAGTTTTTATCAAATAGTAAGTTTTTGTCCCAAAAGCTGGGATGGGATCTTTGGGTTTATTGGATACTGGCTTGCTGAGGTCATTTACCCCTAGTCTATTCCACTGATCCACCTTTCTATTTCTTAGCCAGTACCAGACTGTTTTGAGGATTACTACTTTAAAGTTTAAGATCTGGTACTGCTAGGCTACCATCCTTCACATTTTTTTTTCATTAGTTCCCTTGATATTCTTGGTCTTTTGTTTTTTCCAGATGAATTTTACTATTTTTTCTAGATCTATAAACTGGTTTTTTGATAGTTTGATTGGCATGGCACTGAATAAGTAAATTAATTTAAGTAGGACTGTCATTTTTATATTAGCTCAGCCTACCCATGAGTAATTAATGCTTTTCCAATTGCTTAGATTGAATTTTGTTTGTGTGAAGTGTTTTGTAATTATATTTGTATAATTCCTGCATTTGTCTTAGCAAATAGATTCCCAGGTATTTTATATTGTCCAGGGTGATTTTAAGTGGAGTTTCTCTTTCTAAATCTTGCTACTAAGTTTTGTTGGAAATATATAGAAATGCTAATGATTTATGTGGGTTTATTTGTATCCTGCAACTTTGCTAAAGATAATATTTCAATTAGTTTTTTAGTTGATTTTCTAGGATTCTCCAAGTATACCATTATCATCTGCAAAGAGTGATAGTTTAGTTTTCTTATTGCCTACCTTAATCCCTTCAATTTATTTTTTCTCTAAATACTAAAGTTAGCATTTCTAGTACAATATTAAATAATTCTGGTGATAACAGGCATCCTTGCTTCACTCCTGCTCTTACTGGGAAGGTTTCTAACAACTGCAAACAATACTTGCTGATGGTTTTAAATAAATAACACTTGTTTGTTTTTCTAAGAAAAGGCCCCTCTATTTATAGATTTTCTAGAGTTTTCAAAAGGAATGGGTATTGTATTTTGTTAAAGGTTTTTAGTCAATTATACTGATGGTTTTCCTAATATCAAACCAGTTTTGCATTCCTAGTATAAATCCCATCTGGTCATAGTGAATAGTCCTTGTGATATATTAAAGTAGCCTCTTTGCTACTATTTTATTTAAGATTTTTGCATCAATATTCATTAAGGAAATTGGTCTGTAATTTTCTTTCTCCTTTTTTGGTCTTCCTGGTATCAGCATCATATTTGTGTCATTAAAAAAATTTGGTAGGACGGGGCAGCTGGGTAGCTCAGTGGATTGAGAGCCAGACCTAGAGACAGGAGGTCCTAGGTTCAAAGCCAACCTCAGACACTTCCCAGCTGTGTGACCCTGGGCAAGTCACTTGACCCCCATTGCCCACCCTTACCACTCTTCCACCTATTAGCCAATACACAGAAGTTAAGGGTTTAAAAAAAATTTTTTGGTAGGAATCCTTCTTTGCTTATTTTGCCAAATAGCTTGCATAGTATTGGGATTAACTGTTTTTAAATATTTGATAGAATTCACTTGTGAGTCCATATGGCCTTGGGACATTTTCTTAGAGAGTTCATGGATGGTTTGTTCAATTTCTTTTTTCTGAGATGAGATTATTTGAATATTCTATTTTTTCTTTTGTTAATTTAGGCAATTTATATTTTTGGAAATGTTCAACCATTTTGCCTAGATTATCAGATTTATTGTCATATAATTGGGCAAAACAGTTCCTAATAATTGCTTTAATTTCCTCTTCATTAGAGGTGAAATCACGCTTTTCATTTTTGATAATGGTAATTTGATTCTCTTCTTTTTTTAAATCAAATTAACCAATACTCTTATTTTTTTCATAGAACCAGCTCCCAGTCTTATTTATTAGTTCAATAGTTCTTTTACTTTCAATTTTACTATTCTTCTTTTGATTTTTAGAATTTCCAATTTGTCTTTAATTGGGGATTTCAAAATTTGTCTTTTTTTTCCTAGTGTTTTTAGTTGCGTATCCAATTCATTAATCTGCTTTTTCTCTATTTTATTGATGTAACCATTCAGGGATATAAAATTTCCCTGAGTATTGCTTTGGCTGTATCCCATAAGTTTTAATATGTTGTCTCCTCATTGTCATTCTCTTCAACGAAATCAATAATTGTTTCTATGATTTGTTCTTTGCCCCAATCATTTTGAAGAATTAGATTATTTAGTTTCCAATAACATTTTAACATTTTAATTTGCCTTTCTAGGAACCCTAACTGATTGTAATTTTTATTTCATTATGATCTGAAAAAGTTGCATTTATTATTTCTGCATATGGTTTTGAAGTTTTCATGCCCTAGTACATGGTCAATTTTTATATATAGACCAAGTGCTGCTGAAAAGAAGGTATATTCCTTTTTATCGTTATTTAATTTTCTCCAGGTAGCTATTAAATCTAACTTTTCTAAAATTTCATTCACTTCCTTACTTCTTTCTTATTTTTTGGTTAGATTTATCTAGTTCTAGGGGAAGATTGAGGTCCCCCATTAGTATAGTTTTACTGTCTATTTCCTCCTTAAGTTCCTTTAGTTTCTCCTTTAAAAATCTGGAGGCTATTATCATTTGGTGCATATATGTTAAGTACTGATATTTCTTCATTGTCTATACTACCTTTTATCAAGATGTAATTACCTTCCTTATCTCTTTTAATCAGATCTATTTTTGCTTTAGTTTAGTCTGAGCTCATGACTGCTACTCCTGCTTTTTTTTTTGTCTCAGTTAAAACCTAATGGATTCTGTGCCAGCCTCTTACCTTTACTCTGTGTGTCTACCTGCCTCAACTTAATATTGATTCCAAGACAGAAGGGAATAATTTTAAAAAAAAGTTAACGAACAGGCCTCAAAACTGTCAGTGAATTGGTGTCTACCCAGGCACATGAAGACTTCCCCCATTATAATAAGCAAATGAGAATAATTTGTTCCAACAACCATTAAAGTGAAAAAAAGTAGGTGCTGTGGAGCAAATGACAACTTGATTAGACATCAAAGATTCCAAGGTCATCCACTGCATCCTAAGCCAACACCAGTCATCTTGACTTTTGTCTTGCCATTAGATTTGAATAATTCTGTAAGACAGATTGAAGCTAAATGACTGTGAAAGTCTGCCTTGCTTAAATCTAATTTATTCTTGAGTCAAAAGACATCACTAGTGATATCATTTTGGTCCTCTTCAAAAAGCAGTAGGTCAAAAACCAATCAACCTTGTACCAGGAATTGTCAAGTATCTAAATGTATGCATATTCAAATTTTTATCTCTCTAAAATTATTCTAGGTGGTCACAAAATCATTTGGAAAATTTTCTTTTCTGGATTAACCACTTTCTGTTGAATGTATTAATGGCCCACTCTCCCTTACAGCTCCATAATTCTATAACTGTAAATTCAATCAATATAGAATATTGAATGGACTGAGCTCAAAGTTCCCCTCCTCACTCTCATTTCTTACCTTACATCTGAGTTGCAATTAGAGATCCTAAGTTTTTGGTGCCACATCTGGTGAAGCCTATGTATTCCTCACAATAATGTTTCCAAATGCATAAAATAAAATACATAGGGTTATAAAAGAAACTGATTATATGAAAATAAAATGATAAAATCATGGACTTCAGTTTAAGAATGCCTGTGATACATTTTATCTAAAGGAGAGAAAAATCTAATTTCCAGTCAGAAAGACTTGAGTTCAAGTCCCACTTCTGACACACCCTACCTATATGACTCTTAAGTGTCCCAGAAAAGCAACTTGCCTCACAAGTTGCAAAGAGGATATAAATCTGCACTGGGATTGGAAATGCCTCAGCTGTTTTCTACACCAATGAAATCAAAGGGCCGATCACAAAAATAATCATAGGGAATGGCTCCCTTAAAGGAGGAGCCTGAAATGTGTCCAAGTCACATTTTAAACCTATTTCATGACCAGAAAATAATGTATTTTTATAAAAATGCCAATCCCTCTTCTCATGACCTTTTCACCTTTTAATTAGGGGAAGTTTTACATTGAAAATGTACCCAAAAGCTCATCTCTTATTATCATAAGCTGGGGACAGCTCCCTACCATTTCTGAGGGATTCCTGGTTCATGTATGGACTAGACAAGATGGCCTCTGGAGCTACTTCCAACTCTAAGATTCTGTCATCATTTCATCAAATTATTCATTTAAAGAACTGAATGCTCTTCAGTGACCCTTCCTGCTTAGTCTCACTTCTGATGATATCTGATCATTGTCAAAACCTAAATGATGAGGACTTTTGTAAAGTACATTTTTTGCTGTTTTTACATGTTTTGTTTTTACTTCCTATAGAAGTAGCAATCTGGGGGGCAGGAGAGTCACAAATGGCTCATAACATAATTATTACTATGTCCTGATAAAACCTTAACTAGAGGCAAGAGGCCACTCTGAAGTGTCATATCTCACAGGCTCACTCTTAAGACTGACTTCTTAAGTCTATGGCTGCCTACTTTATCCTAATTCAGTTGTACTGTGATCCCTCACCTATCGCGGGAGTTACGTGAAAATGTACAGTAGGTGAAAATCTGCAAAGTAGCAGCATTATATTTATTTTATTATTCTTTGATGGTAAGCATCTTCCTCTGTCACTTGGGTTCACTGTCAGAAGCCTTAGAAGGATGTAGAATATTTGGGTGGCACAGGGCTTGAAATAAATTCAAACTTTTATGAAAACTTCCAAAGAGCTACACTATGCGCAGCTATGGGCACAGTTCTGGAGAGCAAACTGACCAAAGCTACAGTCACTGAGCTGATCAGTGCCCAAGATAGAGAACATAGCACTATGGCTGATTGCCTTTCATTCTATTGGCCAATAGTGTGCATGTACAATCTCATGTTGGCAAACTTGGGCAAGTAGTAGTGGAGTACTGCATTTCCATCGAGAACAGCATGGTATTCATCCACAAAATCCCACAATATAGCAAAAACTCCACAATACAGAATTAAATATATTTTTTAAACCCGTGATTCAGTGAAGCTGTGATAAGTGAACCATGATATAGTGAGGGATGACTGTATCTCTAAATCTGCCTTTTACACGCTGACTTGTAAGGGAAGGAGAAGTGAAGCAGATTATCAAAACCAAAAAGTTATAGCTTTTTATAAGGTTCTGCATTTATCCAAGTCAAGAAGCATTTATGAAATGTCTGTTGCGTGCTAAGTACTATGCTAAGCACTGTCAGGAAAAATGTTTTTTCCAAAGAAGTGGAAAAAGTAGGTTGAAACAGAGAAATTCTCTTTAACCGCTACCATCTTAATTTTATCCTCAAAAAATTCTACCTTTAGTTACGAGCAGGTCCTTTTCTGACCATGAAAAGGTGAAGGAAATTTAAAAAAAAAAAATACTTACTTTCTGTCTTAGTAATAAACTCTAAGACAGAAGGGCAAGGACTAGGCAAATGAGGTTTAGTGACTTGCCCAAGGTCACATTGTCTAAGGCCAGATATGAACCCAGGTCCCCCTTCCCATCCTACCGCCTCCCAAATCTAGACCTGGCTGGCACTCTCTATCCACTGTGCTACCTAGCTGCCCCAGTAAAGGAAAAAATTAGCAGTCTCTGAAAACTATGACTACTTTATAAGCAGAGTTGGTTCAGATAAGGTGCTTGGGGAATCATCAACAATGGCTACTACTCAGCTCATATCTGCAGTGCAAACCTCATCACTTTTGAAGATGAAGCAATCAGATTGAGGGCTAAAAAAGTCCTTAGGTTGTGTAAATGGAATTAGCTCTATCCCATTCATAGTCAAAACTCTACTTACCCGAGATAATATCATCCCTACCTCCCTTAGTGGTGAGGGGAGATGAGTTAACCACAGGTGACAATAAATAACAAATCAAGAACAAGGGACTGCAAAGGGCAGTCCAAATCAGTGTAGAGGCTGCCATTTATCCACCTGAATTAGAGGTGGACCCACAGGAAGTGATAAGAGACATTATCTCTTCAAGTATGTTGGTTACTTCCTGATGAGGCAGTTCCTGCTTTGAACTTGGTGCTGGAGGTTCTCGGCTGAGACTTCAGACTGCTTCCACTCTGAATTGTCACGTGGGTGAGTTAGGCTGACTTCCTGGGCCTACCCTGGCATTTTACAAGCTCTGCCTTAAGTAGGCTTATAGCCTCTCTGATTGCTATGATCTTGTGGCTTGTAGTTTAGTTTAATTAGCCTTTTTACCTTCTCTCTCCGTCCAGGCCCCTGTAGGCCTGGACTAGTCTCTCCCTCTCTCTATTTCCCTACCTTTTACCTTCCTAATTGTAAATAAACTACCTTAAACCTGATCCTGACTTGGGTCTATTTTAATTATGGAATCGATCTGAATTGTTGATTCCTGGCGGCCACACTTTTAAATATATATATATATATATATATATATATATATATATATATATATATATATCTTTATATATCTTTATATATCTTTATATATCTTTATATATCTTTATAATATCTAGAATCTCCCTCTTACAAGGTCCCCCTGTCCAATACTTTTTTTTCCACAGAGGAGGACTCATAAATGTTAAGTAACTTGTACAAGGTAATTCTAGTAGTGAATGGCAGAACTGGAATTTGAACCCAAAGCACCTGTCCTCTTTTCTATACACCACAGCACCTATATTCTTACAAATAAGAATCTAGGGCCCCTCCACCTGCCACATTCTCCCTTATCTTTGTTTCAGTGTACCTGGACTTGCAATATAAAGAAAAGGACTTCATTTTATTACCTCATCTTCATCACAAATATCCTTGCCTAGCAGGAGTTAGAAAAATTTGAATTAGCCATAATGCCTTGAAGAGCAACAAGTAATGATCCTTTATGAGATTTTTTGGTTTGTTTGTTTTAGATGTTTACTTACTAAACATTTTGAGATTACCAGTCATCTCAAATTCACTCTATGGAATATATACTGAGTACAGTTGGTGAATAACTATTATAATAAATTTTTCTTTTAACCCTTAATTTTGGTGTATTGTCTTATAGGTGGAAGAGTGGTAAGGGTGGGCAATGGGGGTCAAGTGACTTGCCCAGGGTCACACAGCTGGGAAGTGGCTGAGGCCGGGTTTGAACCTAGGACCTCCTGTCTCTAGGCCTGACTCTCACTCCACTGAGCTACCCAGCTGCCCCCATAAATTTTTAATTAAGACTATATAGAATAGAAATTAATAGGATTTTAACACAAAACTTTTCCAGGCTGTTTAAAAAAAAAATCAGAGCCTTTACTGTTGTCTCAACCACTAGATTGAGAAGTGGCAGGAAATATAAGAGACATCAAGAGAACTTCCTCTCCATAAAGAATTCTTTGGTATCAGCATGACATCCATTCATTGGAAGGTAAGCTTGTTGCATCTCTCCTCAGCAAAAACCTTCATCCTGCTTTTACCCTGAGCCAAACTCAGAATCGTAGGAAAGAAAGAACATCCAATAATCCAGCAATCCTGCCTATCTCAAACTGGAAAAGCTCTGAAAAACCTGGACGATCATTCCTGATGGTCAAAGGAACTGAAAATCCAGATTGTCTTGATCCCCATGGTATTTATTCTTCCAGTTGTCTATAAGTAGCTCCAATATTTGCTACCAATTTGTTCTTTCTCAGACAGCTTTACTTCTAGATAGATCAAAGGTAAAGAGCCACAGGAGGGAAGACAACTTATTTATGGATGTTAAATGGAAGTGTATGTCTGAACTGAAATTGCCTAATCTGGCAAGATTTTTTAAGAGTAGTAAAGTCTGAAGGTTAAAAGGCTAGTAAGATGGTATTTTGGTATTCTTAGAAAATCAAAGAGAGTCAACCAAAAAAAGTTATTGAAACAGTTAACATATAGCAAAGTTGCAGGATATAAAATATATACATATAAATCATCAGCATTTCTTCATACTACCAATAAGATCCAACAGCAAGAGATATGGAGAATTTCCATTTATAACAACTAGGTAATCAGTATAAAATACCTGGGAGTCTACTTGCTAAGACAAACCCAGGAACTATATGATCACAACTACAAAACATTTTTCACACAATTAAAATCAGATCTAAACAATTAGAAAAATATTAATTGGAATGATCTAAGCCTATATGTATAAAAATATTCATGGCAGCTCTTTGTGTAGTAGCAAAGAATTGGAAACTGACAGGATATCCATCAATTGGGAAATGGCTAAACAAACTGTGATATATGATTGTATGTAAGAATTCAGGACAACTCTAAAGGACTCATGACAAAAAAGGCTACCCAGTGCTACAGAAGGAACTGACAAAGTCTGAATGTAGAATGAAGCACGCCATTCTTCGATGTATTTCTTTCATGAATTTTTCTCCAGGACTAAGAGATATTGGAATTCTTTCACAACATGATGAACAAGGAAATATATACTGTGTAATAGTGTATGTACGATCTGTATCACCTGCTGCCTTGGGAAAGGGGCAGAGGTGGGAAAGAGAAAAAGATCATAAAATGTCAGAAAATAATTACTGAAAATTTTACTGTCATGTAATCTGGGAGGGGGGGGAAGCTAGTGGGGCAAAGGCTTAGTGAATAAGAGGCAAGAGACAGTTCTTGAAGACAGTCTAAAAAAAGAGAAAATAGAAACATTCATTTGAAAGAATAGAAACAAAATGGGTATATGAAAAAAGAGGAAGAGGAATACAAAAATGTCAGTGATCATCAATAACTAACATATTAAAATTCTCAGTATATATACTACTTAGGATCCTAAAATGGGAAAGCTGAAAGAACCCTTAGAAATCATCCTTTTATAGGGGTGGGGTGGGGTGAATAATGAGGCCCAGAGAGGTGATATGATCACAATTTAATTATAAGATGGTACTTGGTTATCTAATCTAAACCCTCATTTTACAGAATAAGAACCAGAACCAGAATCAGAGTGGTTGTCACTTTTCAGAAGCCAAACAATGAGTCCTTGTATCCAAAATCCAGGTCTCCTGACAACTAGTCTAATATCCTTTCCTTCACATTACAGGGCTGTAATACTTTAAAAGTTTATAGGGAGGGGGCAGCTGGGTAGCTCAGTGGAGTGAGAGTCAGGCCTAGAGACAGGAGGTCCTAGGTTCAAACCCGGCCTCAGCCACTTCCCAGCTGTGTGACCCTGGGCAAGTCACTTGACCCCCATTGCCCACCCTTACCAATCTTCCACCTATGAGACAATACACCAAAGTACAAGGGTTTAAAAAAATATATTAAAAAAAAAAGTTTATAGGGAGGTAATCTTAAGTAGCTAATTAATAATAGTTTGGAGAAGAAATAACAGGTAAAGGATGGCATAATTCAAATGAAAGTCTCTCTTAGTTACATGTCTATGACCCCATACAACAAACACCAACTGCAGGAGTGATGATGCCTATTAAGTGCTTAAACAGTGCTAAGTGTTGCAGATACAAATGTAAAAAAAAGGAGTCCCAGACCCCAGAAAGCTAGCAGAATATTAGCAGGGCTGGGGAACTGTAGGGGATGGATATACATACAAATAAAATATACGTGATAAACCAGTAGAAGGCAAATAAAAAGTAAAATGCTATAAAAAATTGGGGGAAAGATACAGATACTACAGAAAGTAAGGGTAGTTAGGGAAGGCTTCTTTGAGAACATGACTTTGACATGTGAATTAGGTCTAGAAGGAAGGGTGGGGTATCAAAAGAAATTGATAGAGTAAATGGGAGTATATTCTCCAAGTCTAGAGATGAGGGAAAGCTTCCACAATGTGAAGAAAGGCACAGAAACAAGGAATAGTAGAAGAAGTGAACAGAGACTAGTCCAGTTTGCACAGAATATAGTTTGGCTAGAGGCTGACCATGGAGGGCCTGAATGACAGAGCAGAAGACCTTCCAGCTCAAAATCTAGGATCCAAGGATCATAAAGCTCTATTAGGTAAGTACTGCAAGTAGTATTTATTCTCTTCTTGTAAATAAGAATTTAAAATGGTTGTATACCCAGGGCCATGCAGCTAATAAGTGATATGGGGTTGTACTGGGGGTGTTTGGGGAAACGCTAGCTCCTCCACTGTGAGGGCTTGCTGAGAACACTTTTCAGAGCTGCTTTCCTCTAGTGTTCAGCGCTCATCCTTAATAAACTTTCTGAAGATGGGTTAAACTAGGCTGAAGGTAACTGGCTTCAAATCTGTTGGCATGTGAAGATGTTCCCCATAGGAATGGGCAAATGAGAACAATTTGTTCCAACAACCATGAAGGCAATAGAAGCAGGAGCTATGGAGTGCTTACAGTGTGGTTAGACATTAAAGAAGGCCAGGCCATCCACTGTATCCTAGGCCATCACCAATCATCTTGACCCTTGTCTGCCACCAGGCTTCAATGACTCTGGAAGAGAGAGTGAGGCTGACAACTTTGTCTCTCACTTAAATCCAATTTATGTTCTAGTCCAGTGATGGGCCAGATGCAGCCCCATGAAATGTTCTATCCAGCAGTGCAACATTATTCCTAATCTGATGAATACAATGAGTAGAATACAATACATGAAACTTAGAAAGAGTTGCCTTAGAAACAGACTGACAGATGCGCATTTCCTTTCCTTTGGCCCCCTCTTTAAAAAGTTTGCCCATCACCGTTCTAGTCAAGACATTACCAGTGATGTCACTGGTCCTCTTCAAATATGAAGGACAAAAAAAAATTGAAGGACAAACAACAATTGGCCAAAAAGGTACTAAGACCATATTTCTCTGAATAGCTTCCTATTCTTTGGCATTTCTTCCTTTTACCTTGAACTGCAGATTCATAGCTCCTTGCTAATTTCTACTTCTGCCCCACTGACTTTCTTGGACAGCCAAATGCCTTTCATAGCCTCTGGGGCATCTAGCAAGAGGTGGTTAAAATTCTGGCAGATGTTCTGAAAATCAGAACATATGGTAAAAAGCTAATATCTGTTCCAGAAACAAGGGGTTTGTTGGTAAATGTGAAGAAAAGCTATATACATCCCAAATCTAAACAATACAAGTTCCCCAATCAAGTCACCAAATCCAGATGAGCTACATCTATATCCTCTGGAACTGAAACAA
Organism: Gracilinanus agilis; assembly: GCF_016433145.1. Taxonomy (NCBI): domain Eukaryota; kingdom Metazoa; phylum Chordata; class Mammalia; order Didelphimorphia; family Didelphidae; genus Gracilinanus; species Gracilinanus agilis. The sequence continues at coordinate 66,491,798 of NC_058132.1, forward strand.
ATGATAGATGTGATTACTGCACCAGTTAATGATCTCTGAAAGACCATGGAGAAACAGAAGAAGTCCTACTGGTCTAAAGAAAAACAAATGATCCAATTTAAAAAAAAAAAAAGAATAATAATGGAGTCTGCAAATTTTAAAGCCAAAAATCCTTAGATTCTTCATTAGATTCTAAACAATATAAAAAGAATGAATACTGTAAAAGTGAAAATTGGGAAAAGCCATCTAGACGTGTATATATTTCTATGGACATGGGAAATGTATCAAAACTACATTTCCCGTGATCCAGCTGTTTCCGTTTCCGGGTCTTTGGGGGCATGGGGAGGTCTACGTCGACGCAGAGAGGGTTTAAATCTCCTGGGTTAGGAGGAAGTGGCCTCTTTTGCCAGTAGGCTCTTTGCTAGTAGGGTCTTGGCCAGCAGATTTGGGAGGTAGAGACAGGAAACAAAATGGAGGCGGCAGTTTTGAATGCTTACAAGCGCGTGGTCTAATGATTTTATCTATCAGCATGGCTTTAATTAAAATACTAAATTATATATTTATACAAGCCTTTATCATTTTTCATATTTACAATACCTAGTAAACGTCTAGAAAAGAAAATGTTCCAAAAAGACAAAGAATGGCTTCATCAAGAATAGGTCATGGTAGCAGATTGGCTAAAATGAAAGAAGGGGAGAGTAATGAATGTTGGAGGGGATGTGGCAAAATTGGGACATTAATGCATTGCTGGTGGAGTTGTGAACTGATCCAGCCATTCTGGCTGGCAATTTGGAATCATGCTCAAAGGGCTATAAAAGAATGCCTGCCCTTTGACCCAGCCATACCATTGCTGGGTTTGTACCCCAAAGAGATCATAGATAAACAGACTTGTACGAAAATATTCATAGCTGCGCTTTTTGTGGTGGCAACAAATTGGAAAAGGAGGGTATGTCCTTCAATTGGGGAATGGCTGAACAAACTGTGGTATATGCGGGTGATGGAATACTATTGTGCTAAAAGGAATAATAAACTGGAGAAGTTCCAGGCGAACTGGAGAGACCTCCGGGAACTGATGCAGAGCGAAAGGAGCAGAGCCAGAAGAACTCTATACACAGAGACTGATATACTGTGGTAAAATTGAATGTAATGGACCTCTGTACCAGCAGCAATACAATGACCCAGGACAATTCTGAGGGATTTATGGTAAAGATGCTACCCACATTCAGAGGAAGGACTGCAGGAGAGGAAACATAGAAGAAAAACAACTGCTTGAACGCATGGGTCGGGGTGGACATGATTGAGGGTGTGGACTCGAAACTACCACACCAATGCAACTACCAACAATTTGGAAATTGGTCTTGATCAAGGACACATGACAAAACTAGTGGAAATGCGCATCGGCCATGGGGGGGTTGGGGGGGTTGAAGGGGAAAGGTGGAGCATGAATCATGTAACCATGTTAAAAATGAATATTAATAAATGTTTAAAAAAAAAAACTTCCTTTGATCCATTGATCCTTGCTGCTTTCTTTTAATGAATTGGGCTTATTTGATTAATTGTTTGTAATGCATAAAGATCTATCATCTCCTATATTGGAGCTTCAATGCCAAGCTAACGAGGCCTGGTCCCAATTTGTTATGCAATTGGCAGGCATTGCTCAATAAACTGAAATGTTTAGAAGCTCAAAAAAAAAAAGAATAGGTCATGGCACGCTGACCTCATATGCTTTTTTTTGAAAGAGCTATGAGATTGTGAGGAATGTCACTCCAGTTATTCTTATAAACAAAATGGAGAGGAGGGGGGTTAAACAATGGTATAATTAAATGGATTCATTACTGGTTGAAGGGCTAGACCCGAAGAGTAACCAATCTTTACTTATTCAAAGTCAGCGTGGAAAGGCTCCAAAAATCTTGATCTATGGTGCAATATGTTTAACATTATCAAGACTTGGATCAACTTTGCAAATGACCCAAAGGTAGGAGAACTAACAACACACTAGATGGCAGTAAGAATCCAGAAAGACATACAAGTTAGAATACTGAGCTAAAGTTACTATGATGAAATTTAAAGGTAACATGTTGCAAGTGTTCAAAAACAAATTTCACAAATATAATATAAGGCATTAGGCAGCAGCTTATCTGGAAAAAGATAAGAGGATTTTTAGTGGAATGAAAGCCCAATGTGGATAAACACTGTGTAATACAACAGCCAAAAAAGCTAATGCCAACTCAGATTACAACTAAAAAAAAAAAAAGGCCTCAGGTCCAGGGCTAGTAAGTAGGTCATAGTCCTACTTATAGTCTACCCTGGCCTACACCACATCTGAAGTATTGCATTCAGTTCAGGGAATTTTTATTTTTTAAGGAAAATATCAAAAAGTGACTTAACACCGAGAGGAAGAAAGTCAGAATGGTGAAGGGTTTTAAGGTCATGCCATATGAGGAGCTGTTGAAGAAACACAAAAGAGTGTTTGACCTAGAGAATCCTTGTGAGTAATTGTAGGGTCTGTCCCATGGAAGAAGGCTCAGACTTCTTCTGGCAAAACTAGGAGACTTAACAAAAATAGGGAAAACATCTTAATTAGAGCTACCTAAAAGTCGAATGCATTCCCATTTCTTTAAACAAAGGATGGATGGTCACTAGTCAGATAGATTCTTGTTAAGGAATGAGTTAGTCAAGATGTCCTTGAGGTTTCTTCCAAATCAGATTCTATAATTGTGAGGTTTCACATGGGGTCAGAGAAGACCAAATAGGTGCCAAGTCTTGATAAGGACTAGGGGGGTGGGGGTGGGGGGGGGAGGGCGCTAGGAAATGATACTGTCTTTATCTCAGGCAAAAAGATTAAATGGATTATGTCATAATGAAGAAGACCATCTCTCAAAAAGTTGTCTGAAAAGTGAGTGTGCAGGTCAGGAAATATTTGCTTTGGAAGCTGACAGGATAAGTGGGGGAGTGAAGGTGTTTCATGCCAGGTAGTTATAAGAGTGGTTAATATGGTTTCAATAGGAATAATATTCAAGATTCAATGGCTCACGGGGGCAGCTGGGTAGCTCAGTGGATTGAGAGTCAGGCCTAGAGACAGGAAGTCCTAGGTTCAAATCCAGCCTCAGACACTTCCCAGCTGTGTGACCCTGGGCAAGTCACTTGACCCCCATTGCCTACCCTTACCACTCTTCCACCTATGAGCCAATACGCAGAAGTTAAGGGTTTTAAAAAAAAAAGAAGAAGAAGAAGATTCAGTGGCTCAGGGACCCTTGCTTGGAGCTAAAGGTCAGCATCTAAATCTTGCTCACAGTCTTTAGTCCCTCTTAAGATTCAACTCTTAACAGCTAAAGCTTTGAGTTAAGATAGTTTAGGGAGAAGGTCTGACCAATATCCTCCTCACTTGGTCTGACAGTCCAAGAAACATCACTTTTACTTTCTAAGGTAAAAGAGAAATTCTTAGGTGACCATTTTAAATTCAAGCTTTTGTCCCATGTGGAGAAACTGAAAGAAAAGAGTAAGTTACAGGAGCTGACAATTTATCTGCCCTGGCAGAACTCTGAAAGTGAGAAATAACTGGGGTGGAGAAATAACTAGCACAAACTAGTATTTTGAGAGAGGTAAAAGGAAGATGTAGGACTATAAGAATTGGCAGAAAATGACAGTTAGGGCTATAATAGATTAAGCCTTAAAAAAGGCCTTTCCATAAGCATGCCACTGACTCCGGAAAAGATAGTAACCTAGTATCAATACAGTGTGACAAGCAAAGAACAATCTTTGAAGGCCTTGCCTAGTCTCTCACCAGGATTATTTGGTAAGACCAGGTTAATTCTTTCATCTTCTTGGGCAGAAAAGAGGAATGGCAGGCTTTAACGATAATCACCAAAACAGACCAACTGTTGCCCATGGGACTAATGAGAGGCTAAGCCACCCTCTAACAATATAAGAACTGTTGCCTTTGATTAGCTATATGATCAGTAGAGAAATAGGGGCTTTAGGGTACTTTTCTAGCAATACTATTAGACCAGTGAAAGTTAACATATTAGACTGGATCTCAGGTCTGTAGCAACCTCTACAACCAGATAAAATGTCTTCTATCTCTCAGGTGTTAATAACCAAAAGGCCAAAAAAAAATTGTTTTCTGGCTTTCATTTCAAGTAATTTTGTATGATCATGAATGAGACACTCATTTGTTTAAAAAAAAAAAAAGCCTTTATAATTTGTGCATTGCTCCCAGTCAAATGTTGTTTTATAGTCAAGTGTAAAGATTTCATATTCTTGTTATTATCTTTCAGTCGAATGTGGGACTATACAAGGAGGGGGTAAGCAACAGATCACGGGTTAGTAAACAACAGCCCACAGCCGGCTTTGTTTCTGTAGGTCCACAAGCTAAAAATAGTTTTTATATCTTATAGCCCACTCCTGATACAGAGAGATAATTGTTTTCAAAAGCCTAGAAGGTGGCTGCAGAGTAGTAGGACACTTTCTCTCCTTACCACCAACCTAATACATGATACCTCAAAAGGCAAAAAAAAAAAAAAAAAATCCAGATGAATGAAGGGACTCCACAATAGGACGCAGCATCGAAGGTATGGGGGATTTGGGCATTTCTATACCATAAAGGGGTGAAATAGCTCCCACCAAAACACAAGCTGATCAACCCTCCCCCACCCCCACCCATGGTGCCAGAGTCAGAGCCAGCACACCAGAATTACAGTGAGCATGGGGCAATCTCTAGGTTTTTGGCAGCTGACTAAGAGCTCCAGGGACCTATCCCTGAGAGCAGCTAGACTTGAGACCCCAGGAGGCTAATGAGCATGGATCTTGGGCGTGGAGACAGAGCTAAGAGGGGCAGCAGACAGTAGAAGCTGTGCATGGAGACGACTCTAAAAAGCAGCCTCAGGCAAAAACTGTTCCTTAGCTCCATACACAGAGAGCCTGCCCTCCACCCTCAGACTTCTGGCTGGGAAGGAAAATCAGCATAGTGATGGCAAGCAATGCCCAAGAAATAACCACCAGGAAGAAAAAAAAGAGAAAGGCACTGATCCTGGATAATTTTTACGGAGAAAAAATCCAGACCAGAGGAGACAGAAGAGGAGGACAAATAAGCAAATATATCCAAACCTTCCCCCCAAAATGGAAATTGGTCACAAGCTCTTGAAGAATTCAAATCTGAGATCATGAGAAAGGTGGAATAGATTTGGCAAGAAAAGTGGGAAATAGCTCAAAAAGAAATTAACAGTTTAAAAGACAGAAACTCCCAATTGGAGAAAGAAGCCCCAAAATCAAATGAAATGATAAGCAAATTGGAGACCAAAATTAAAAAGCTGGAATCCATGAAAAACAGAATAGACCAAACTGAAAAGGAAAAATCAAAAGATTATAGCAGAAATTCAGTCTTTAAAGATCAGAATTGGGCAAGTAAAAGCAGAATTGAGCAAGTAGAAGTCAATGATCTTGCAAGACAGCAAGAATTAATAAAGCAAAGTCAAAAGAGTGACAAAATAGAAGGAAACATGAAATATCTCACTGAGAAATTTAATGACCTTGAAAACAGATCTAGAAGAAACAATTTAGGGGGCAGCTGGGTGGCTAAGTGGATTGAGAGCCAGGCCCCAGGCACTTCCCCGCTATGTGACCCTGGACAAGTCAAGTAACCCCCATTGCCTAAACTTTACCACTCTTCTGCCTTGGAACCAATACACAGTATTGACTCCAAGATGGAAGATAAGGGTTAAAAAAAAAAATAGAAGAGACAATTTGAGAATCATGGGTCTACCAGAAAACCCAGAAATCAACAGGAACCTTGACATCATACTACAAGAAATTATCCAAGAAAACTGCCCTGATGTTTCTTCAACAAGAGGACAAAATAGACATTGAAAGAATCCATAGATCACTCTCTACATTAAATCCTCAAAAGACAACCCCCAGGACTATAACTGCCAAATTCAAAAGCTTCCAAACTAAGGAGAAAATATTACAAGAAGCCAGAAAGAGACAATTCAGATATCAAGGAGCACCAATCAGGATTACACAGGATCTGGCAGCCTCCACACTAAAAGACTGGCAAGGCTTGTTATATGATATTCAGAAAGACAAGAGAATGGGTCTATAACCAAGGATCACCTACACATCAAAACTGACTACTTCCAGGGAGAAAGTATAGGCATTCAACAAAATAGAAGATTTCTAAGTATTTGTAAAGAAAAGACCAGAACTAAGCAGAAAGTTTGATATCCGACCACAAAAATCAAAAGCCTACCTGTTTCTTTCTCATATTTTCATGAAAGGCAACCACATATAGATCAAGTTGACAAATACTGAGTACTTACTTTGGGCCAGGCACTGTGCTAAGTGCTAGGGATATAAATACAAGTAAAAAGAAAGATAGTTCCTGTCCTTGAGGAGCTTACATTCTAATGAAGGAAGAGAATACATAGAAGGGAGTTGAAAAGCTGAAGTGGGAGAGGCTCCCAAGCAGAATCCAGGGTGAAGAAGTCTGAAGAATTTGGCAAGAATTAGCCTGTCCTCTTCTTCAAAATAGAATTTCAGGAAGAACTCAGGAATGGAAGAAGTAGGCTGCAAAAGTGGAGGTAGAAGTAGAATTTAATTCTCAAAGATTTTATAAAAATGAGAAAATAGACATATAGGTCAATAATTATTAATATTATCCTGATCACAAGATAACCCCAAGGGACACATGATGAAAAATGCTATCCCCAGCCACAAAAAGAACTATCAGAATCTGAATGCAGGTGGAAGCATATTCCATTTTCCATTTTATTTCCTTCATGAGTTTTTTCTTGTATGTGCAAGATGTTTCTTCTTTCACACCATGAGAAATATGGGACTATCTATTACAAGACAGCATTGATATAACTTATATCAGATTATTATATACCATCTTGGGCAGGGAGGGAAAAAGAAGGGAGAGAATATAAGTCCCAAATATCAGAAAACAATTGTTAAAAATTGTTTTTTATATAAAATTGAAAATAGAATAATTAAAAAATATATTATCCTGATCACCTTTTCTGGGCTGCCTGATTTTCTTCCATATATTTAATCTCTCTCCCTCCCTGACAAAGGTATCCCTCCATGCATTCAAGATTATGTTGAATATTGGTATGATAGTCTTCCTTCCCTCTAGAGTTCTTTTTGCTTCTTTATTCAGTATTGATAGAACTGAAGTGGTAGTCCCATAACAAGAGTTCCTCAATCAATAAATACAAGATAATTTGAGGAGGAAGAGAGCACCAACAATTTATTTATGTATATGCTGTATCTCTTTCCAGGAGACTCAAGTTATTTGAGGGCAGGTACTTTTTGCCCAAGAATTAAAAAATACCAATTAGACAAAATTTAAGTAATGCTTGAATTTAATTGAAAATCATGCAATTGACTTGTGAGAAACATCATCACCATCAGGTTATATTAATACCATTTTGTTAATTCCCATTCATTCATACAGATTCATTACTATTTGCTTTTATTGCTGGCAGATAGATGGGCTTTAGGAAAAAAGTTAAAAGAAACACAAGACAAGTTATACTTCCATTAGAGAAAGAGAATGTACCTAAAGCAATAACTGTGAAATGTGATCTCTGCTTAAATGACATTCTGTAGTTACTAACAGAATGTTATGTCAAATTAGCACTTCTCAGGGGGCACTCAAACCTACCAATGATTGGTCACATTTCATTTCACCATGCTCACCTGGCCTCCACATTTCCTGGCACAGATCAGTTTGGAACTTCTATTGCAATGAGAAAGAGCAAGAAGGAACATTAACAAGAGATTAGAGACTTGGCTAAAGTGATAAGATGACTGTCAGGGAGGTAGAATGTATATTCCAATATGTCACTGGCCAGAAATCTGGGGCAGGTACCCCAGCTGCTACCAAAAGTTCCAAAGGAACTTTAGGAACTGCAAGATGTCTGGTGTGTAGAGCTGAAAGTAATCCAAGAGATGGCATCTAAACAGAGGACATCTTACTTGCAGGTCAAAAACTCTTAAAGTTGGCAGATGAGTGTCAACTATCTGCTACCCAAAATAGCTTCCCAAACAGCATCTTATTTCCAAAAAAGTAATTAGCATTAGTTAAGATAATAGTGTTAATGAGGTCATAAATACATATTAGATTCCCAGAAGTTCAGATAACTACTAGGGGAGAAACTTTTCTAAAAGACTAAGTCCTGACCCAATGGTTCACATAGAGTGGCCTCCCGCACTGAGATGCTATCAGAAGGTTCTCAGGGTCAAAACTATTTTCATAATAATACTATTGTTCAGTCACATTTGACTCTCTGTGACCCCATTTGGGGTTCTCTTGGCAAAGATGCTGGAGGGGTTTGCCATTTCCTTCTCCAGTCCATTTTACAAGTGGGAAACCAAGACAAACAGGGTTAAATGACTTGCCCAGGATCATCCACCCAGTGTCTGAGACCAGATTTGACCAAATCTAGAGCTCTATCCACTGCACCACCTAGCTGCCCCCAACTAAGAAGGATAGATTAAGGTTGAAAATTTTGGAGTTGTATCGATTTATTAACAAAGTGCATGAATCTGTTATCAAAATGGACAAAATGGCTACCTCATTTCAGTTAGTAATACTACTAAGATATTTTAATTTCTAATATGGTAATATTATATTCTAAAATAATAAATATTGATAGATACAACCCACATAAACAAAAGCTCTTTATGGAATCAGGATCCTCAATAACTTTAAAAAAAAACTTTACCTTCCATCTTAGAACCAAATGCTAATACTCTTAATCCTGCAACAAGTCAAATATGAAATAAAGACTATAGTATTATGCTACTGCATAATTTTGTGACAATAATTACACCACCAATCCTCCCAACAATAAACATCTGAAGTAATCATTTGCTGCAATAGTTCCCTAGACAATTGTAAAAGCCTCTCTCTGAATTCCTGACTATTTTCCATTCAAATGGCAAAGTGCAGAAATAATAAACAACTTTAGCAAAGTTGCAGGATACAAAATAAATGTACATGAATCATCAGAATTTCTATATATTTCCAACACATCACAGCAGCAAGAGGTAGAAAGAGAAACACCATTTAAAATCACCCTAGACAATATAAAATACTTAGGAATCTATCTACCAAAGCAAACACAGCAATTATACGAAAACAACTACAAAACCCTTTCCAAACAAATAAAACTAGATCTAAACAATTGGAAAAACATTGATTGCTCATGGGTAGGATGAGCTAACATAATAAAAATGACCATTCTACCCAAATTAATTGACCTATTTAGCGCCATACCTATCAAACTACCAAAAAACTTCTTTACTGGATTAGGAAAAACTATAACAAAGTTCATTTGGAAGAACAAAAGATCAAGAATATCAAGGGAAATAATGAAAAAAAATGTGAAAGAAGGGGGCCTAGCAGTACCAGATATTAAACTATACTATAAAGCAGGGGTCATCAAAACAATATGGTACTGGCTAAGAGACAGAAGGGAGGATCAATGGAATAGACTTGGGGTAAGTGACATCAGCAAGACAGTGTATGATAAACCCAAAAAGCCCAACTTTTGGGACATGAATCCACTATTTGACAAAAACTGCTGGGAAATCTGGAAAACAATATGGGAGAGATTAGGTTTAGATCAACATCTCACAGCCTACACCAAGATAAATTCAGAATGGGTGAATGACTTGAATATAAAGAGGGAAACTATAAATAAGTTAAGTGAACACAGAATAGTATACTTGTCAGATCTCTGGGAAAGGAAAGATTTTAAAACCAAGCAAAAGTTAGAGAAAATTACAAAATGTAAAATAAATGGTTTTGATTATATTAAGCTTTTTAGCTTTTGTACAAACCAAAACAATGCAGCCAAAATCAGAAGGGAAACAACAAATTAGGAAAAAAATCTTTATAACAAAAAACTCTGACAAAGGTCTAATTACTCAAATATACAAGGAGTTAAATCAATTGTATAAAAAATCAAGCCATTCCCCAATTGATAAATGGGCAGGAGACATGAATAGGCAATTTTCAGATAAAGAAATCAAAAGTATCAATAAATACATGAGAATCTCTAATAATTAGAGAAATGCAAATCAAAACAACTCTGAGGTATCACCTCACACTTAGTAGATTGGCTAAAATGAAAGAAGGGAAGAGTAATGAATGCTGATGGGGATGTGGCAAAATTGGGACATTAATACATTGCTGGTGGAGTTGTGAACTGATCCAACCATTCTGGATGGCAATTTGGAACTATGCTCAAAGGGCTATAAAAGAATGCCTGTCCTTTTATCCAGTCATACCATTGTTGGTTTGTACCCCAAAGAGATCATAGATAAACAGACTTGTACGAAAATATTTATAGCCATGCTTTTTGTGGTGGCAAAAAACTGGAAAAGGAGGGTATGTCCTTCAATTGGAGAATGGCTGAACAAATTGTGGTATATGCTGGTGATGGAATACTATTGTGCTCAAAGGAATAATAAACTGAAGGAATTCCATGTGAACTGGAAAGACCTCCAGGAATTGATGCAGAGCGAAAAGAGCAGAGCCAGAAGAACATTGTACACAGAGACCAATACAATATGGTAAAATAGAATGTAATGGACTTCTGTACTAGCAATGATCCAGGACAATTCTGAGGGATTTATGATAAAGAACGCTATCCACATTCAGAGGAAGAACTGCAGGAATGGAAACACAGAAGAAAAGCAGCTGCTTGAACACATGGGTTGAGGCAGACATGATTGGGGATTTTGATTCAAAACTACCACACCAATGCAATGATCAACAATTTGGAAATAGGTCTTGATCAATGAGACATGTTAAAACCGGTGGAAATGCACATTGGCCGGGGGTGGGGGGAGGGTGAGTGGTGAAGGGGAAAGTAAGAGCATGAATCATGTAACCATGTTAACTTTTCTAAAAA
>NC_058132.1:66503025-66560096 GCF_016433145.1 Gracilinanus agilis
AAAGGAATAATAAACTGGAGAAGTTCCAGGCGAACTGGAGAGACCTCTGGGAACTGATGCAGAGCGAAAGGAGCAGAGCCAGAAGAACTCTATACACAGAGACTGACATTCTGTGGTAAAATCGAATGTAATGGACCTCTGAACCAGCAGCAATGCAATGACCCAGGACAATTCTGAGGGATTTATGGTAAAGATGCTGCCCACATTCAGAGGAGGGACTGCAGGAGAGGAAACATATAGGAAAAACAACTGCTTGAACGCATGGGTTGGGGTGGACATGATTGGGGATGTGGACTCGAAACTACCACACCAATGCAACTACCAACAATTTGGAAATTGGTCTTGATCAAGGACACATGACAAAACTAGTGGAAATGCGCATGGGTAGGGGGGGCGCGGGTTGAAGGGGAAAGGAGGAGCATGAATCATGTAACCATGTTAAAAATGAATATTAATAAATGTAAAAAAAAAAAAAAGAATATACATTTCAACACCTCTATTTCAAGTCCATTACCTCTCTACCAATATATAAAAGTTATGGTTCATTATCAATATTCAGAAGTAATTGTGATTAGGTGTTCTGTTCATTTTTCTTGGAGTTGAAAAATGTTTTTCTTTATATTTGTGGTTATCTCATATATTTTTGTTGGTTAAATTCCTTTCACTTAATATCAGTTTATAGAAATCTTATTATTATATTATTAAGGATGCTAGTGTATATGAAACACCAAAATGATAAAGGGGATATAAAGACTAATTTTCTGCCTTAGAGGTGCTTTCAGTGGCATAGTGGATAGAACGCCAGGCCTGAAGCCTGGAAGACAGAACAACAGATGCCTAAAATAGCATAGAGGAAGATAAGATCCATTAAAACATAATTAATCACATTAATTTTGTTACAATAACCATCTCTGCTCATTCCTTAAGATTTCCTGAGTAAACAGTTAGGTCATCAGCAAGTCAGGTTAGTTTTATCATTATCTTTATGCCTTTCTCACTGGTTTTTTTGCTATTGATAATCCTTTCCAGAACCACATCAATTAATAGTGGGGAGTGGGTAACCTTGCTTTACTCCCATATTTATTGGGAAACTTTCTAGCATACCCCCAATTAAATATGATACTTTCTCTTGATTTTGGATATACTTTCTATGGTATTTTCTAAAGTACTTCCGAGTCTATTTTGTAGGGTTTCTTAGTATACATGAGTGATGTATTTTGTCAAGGGTTTTCTCTGCAGCTATTTAAATAATCATGTGGTTCTGGACATTTTGGATTTTAATGTAATTAATTACATTGTTTTCTTAATGTTCAATCGTTTTTGTATTCCTAATATAATCCAACTTGGTCATTATATATGATTTCTTGGATGCGATGTGGTAGTCTGCTTAAAAGGCTACATTTCAAACTTTATTTTCCTTGACTCTATGCATCCTTTGACACTACTGATCACTCTCTCCTCAATACTCTCTCCTCTCTTCAGTTTTTGGGACACCACTCCTCCCTAACTGCTCCTCTGTTTCTTCTGCTGGATCCTTGTCTAGATGAAATCTTCGAACCTAGGTGTCCCCCAGGTTTCAATGGTGGGCCCTCTCATTTTCTCTACTGGTGATCTCATACATTCCCATGAATTTAATTGTTATCTCTATGTGAATGAGTCCCAGATCTATTTATACTGTCTCAACCTCTCTGCTAACTTCCAATCTTGCCTTTCAAGAATCTAAAACTGGATAATGAATCAGAGACATCTTAAATTCAACAGGTCCAAAATCAAACCCATTGTCTTTCCCCTTTAAATTCTCCTGCCACTCCTCATCTTCCCTATTACTGCAGAAGGCAACGCCACATCCTAATCCTTTAGACTTGAAACCTAGAAGTTATCCTGGAAGCCTCACTATCTCTTGTCTCTTCTCCACATCCATTCGGTTGCCAAGGCTTGTTCACCAATGCAACAGCTCTCGTACGTGTCTCTTCTCCCCTCTGAAATGTTATCACTCTACTACAGGGTTTCATCACCTTATGCCTGGACTATTTCAATAGTTTGGTGGTGGGTGAGCCTGCCTCATATCTCTCCCCATCCTCTATCTTTCATTCAGCCACCAAGGTGATTTTCCTAAAATGCAAGTCTGACTATGTAACCCCTGAATCAATAAACTCTAGTGGCTCTCTCTCACCTCCAGAATCAAATAAAAAATGCTGTTTGGCATTCAAGTCCCTTCATAACCTCACCCCCAAACTTCCTAGTATAATATCTTATTATTATGTCTTGTACCCCACAATATACTCTGATTGAGTGACACTGGCATCCTGACTTGTTCCACTAACAAGTTTGTCTATCTTTTGGTTCCTGGCATTTTCTTTGGCTAACCTCTATGCCTGGAATATTATCACTCTTCAACATCATCTACTGATGCTTCCTTTAAGCACCAACTAAAATCATATCTTTTCAGAAAGCCTTTCTCAATCTCTTAATTCTACCAATTAAATATTTATTTATCCTATAAATTTTTTGCATATTTGTTTATATATTGTCTTTCCCCATTAAATAAGTTCTTTTAGCTCTTTTTGAATTTCAATGCTTAATGCTGTTTCTAGCATGTAAGTAGAGGAACTTAATAGATGTTTACAGATTGACAAGGATTTTGGCCTACAGTTCTACTTCTCTAGTTTTAAGAATCAGGGCTATATTTGTCCCATAAAAAAGAATCTGGTGTGGTGTTTTCTTTTCTTATTTTTGAGAATAAGTGTAGTATTGGTACTAATTTGTTCTCAAAATCTGACAAATCTTATGTGGTTTCATCAGAACCAGGAGTTATCTCCACTAGTGCACCCCCATTTGGGGGGAGTTATTTTAAAGCAAAATGTATTTCTTTCCAGAAGATTGAATCAAGATCTCCATTTGACCTTCTTTAAGTTGGAACATTTTATATTTTTTAATGTATTCTTCTATTTCATTTGTGTTCTGTTTTTGTTAGCATATAACTGTGCTTAGTAGATTCTGATAAATCTTTTTTCTTCCAGTGATTTAACCTTGTTCTTTTCTATTTACTCCATTTGATTTTCTGTCCTTTTATCAGATTGGCTAAAGATTTATTAATTTTATTAGTCTTTTTAAAAAAAATCAACCTTTAGCTTTATCATTTCTTTAGGGTTTTTTCCTCAGTTGATGTGTTTTTCCTCCAATTTTTAATATCTCCTCTTTGTGCTTACTTTAGATTTGTTTCTTTGTTGGTATTCTAATTTTTAAAGGTATATTCAGTCTTCTCCTTTTATAGTTTGTTAATGCATGCTTATAAAGATGGAATTTTTCCTGAGTACTTGCATCCCAAAAATTTTGGCATGCTATTTATCATTATTTTCTTTTATATATAATACATAAATATACATATACCATTTATACATTGCATTATCTATCATACATAATTTATATACAATCACTATGATTTTCTTTTACATAATTGTTCTTCGAACCATTCATTATTTAGAATTTCACTGTTAAGTCTACATGTGAATTTTCCAATGTCATAGACTACAAAACCCTCTATAAAAATCAAAAGCATTTCTAAATAATGACAAAATTCAAGAGGCAAAAATAGAAAGGGAAATCCCATTCCACATAATACAAAATATCATATAAAATGCATGAAATTTAGAGACTCAATCTACTGAAAATACTCTCATTGATTCAACTGCCATGTGCTCCATAAAGAACAAAAAAAGAAATATTCAGTACTCATGGAGGGTTGAGTGCTCCAGTGTAATACTAATAGAGTTGTGAATTAGTACAACTATTCTGGAAGGCAATTTGGAATTATGCAAATAAAATGACTAAAATGTCTATGCCAATATGGCAAACCTTTTAGAGACAGAATGCTGGGCCCTGCCCCCACTCCCCAGATCACATGCAGTACCCCTCCTGCCCACCAAGTGCCAGGCGCACCTTGCCCCCCTTTACCTCCTTTACCCCACACAGGATACAAAATGAATAATTTTGATTAAAATAAAAGGTTTTTGCACAAACAAAAGCAAGGGAAGCAAGATTAGAAGGAAATCAAAGGAAATGGGTGGAAAGAAAATTTTATAGCATATTTCTCTGATAAAGGTCTCATTTTTCAAATATACAGAGAACTAGGTCAAATTTATAAGTCATTTACCAATTGATAAATGGTCAAAGGATATAAAAAAGTAGTTTTCAGAAGAAGAAATAAAAATTATCTAGTTATATGAAAAAATGTTCTCAATCACTGTTGACTGGAGAAATGCAAATTGAAACAACTCTATCTCACACCTATCATATTGGCTAACATGACAGAAAAGAAAAATTATCAATAAGAGCTCAGAAGGCTCTATCACAGATTGGGCACAAATAAACTGTATGAAAAGCTGGGATTAATTAATTAATAGCAATTAATAGGAAAGATAAATGCACCTGTGGCCATCACTGTAGCACCCAGCAGGGGGTGGTGGAGCCCACTTTGGGAATCACTGATTTAGAGCCTCCCTAACACCAAGCTAGTTCTGGCAATGCATGTATCAACCTCATCACTGCATGTTAATATCACATTGACTCCTTCCTCTAATATAAGGTTTTCCCCCTTCACTTTCTTGTAGGATATCTTTTTTTTTTTTAAAGCAACTTCCTCTTTAGGTTTCGGAACAACAATGTTGCTTTTTAGTAAGTATCAACCCAATGTGGCAAGAGAAGTCCATGTATGGGTTAATCTGACCATAAGCCCTACAAGTACACCTTCACATTTAGGAAACTTGTTAACCTAAATATGTTCAATGACAAGAGAATCCACATCCAAATCCTTCCACATTACTCCTGCATTTTTAAGCATATGCAGCAAGAACTCTGCACTCTTCCTGGACCAACAACCTGCTGTCACACTTGCCAACTCTACCATTACATCAATGGAAAGGAAACAGTGTTTCATCAACGTGGCATCTTTCAAATACTTAGTAGCTTTTTGGATATACATGCCCTTGACTGCTTGGGCTGTTTCACAGGTGTTCTTAAAATGTCCCTAGAGATCTAAAAGACTTGCTTGATTTTATAGGGTTCTGTGAATCAAGAGACTACGTTGGAGGATGCTAGGGGCAGGATTGAGAGCCAGGTCTAGAGATGGGAGGTCTCGAGTTCAAATCTGACCTCAGACACTTCCTAGCTGTGTGACCCTGGGCAAGTCACTTAACCCACATTGCCTAGCCCTTACTGCTCTTCTGCCTTGAAACCAATACACAATACTGATTCTCAGACAGAGGTATGGGTTTTTTAAAAAGAGAGACTACTATATATGAAAATATGTTTTGCATGATTGTATTGTATAATCTATATCAAATTTCCTGCTTTCAAAGGGGGTAAGAGGAAGGGAGAGTATTTGGAACTAAAAAAAAAAGAATGTTAAAAATTGTTTTTACATGTAATTGGGGAAAAAATTAAATATAAAAATTCTTTTAAAAGAAGCTATTATGACAATCCAGATAAATAAGGACAAGGACTAGAACAGCAGAAATGGAAAGATCAGACACAAGAGCCTGGAGACAGAAGTGACAACTTGCTAATAATAATAATTGTTCACATTTATATTGCTCTTCAAAGTTAGTAAAGTATGATACACTGCCTTATTTGAGCATTCTAACAACTCTATGAGTTAGATGCCATTAACATCCCCATTTTGCAGATAAAAAAACTAAAGTTCAAAGGATGATGACAGTAAAGGACATATTGCTGGCAAAGATCAGAATCATAATAATAAATGGCTACTATACTGTCTAGAGGCACAGGTTCTATTACTGCTCTCATTTTTCAGATATGCCTGAAGCTGAGAAGTGACTTGCCATGAGCTATACAGCTAGGAGTGTGAATCAGGAATCAAGTACAGGTCTTCCATACTTCAGGTATAGAACTAGATGTTGGAAGAAGTAAAATAATTGATTTCAAGCCTCAATGACCAAGAGAATAGTAGCTTTATGTCATTAACATAAAGAACAAAGGTAGAGCAAATTCAAAGGGTAAGTATCAGTCTTCTAACATCTTAAATCTCTTACTCTCTCCTGTAATTTCTACAACCTATTGACCTTAGTCTCTTGACTGTTCCTCAAACAAACCTTCGGTCTCCTAATACCAGTATTTTCCCTGGCTGTCCCCCACACCTGCAATGCTCTCCCTCCTGGCTTTCTTCAAGTCCCAGGTAAAATCCCATTCTCCAAGAAGCCCTTCTTTATTCCCTTACTGTCTATTGATTACTTCCAATTTATCCAGTTTGTCCATAGTTGTTTCCCCATTTAGACTGTGAGCTCCTGGAGAATACATCTGGCTTATTTTTTGCCTTTCTTCGTAGTGCTTTCTGCCTGTCTCATAAGGGACTCTTAATAAGGGTTAGTTGACTCAATAAATGCACATGGCCTTGCCTTGACTGTTCAATCATACCAACTGTCTATCAGTCATCCTTTGCCCTGGACATATGACCCGCTCGTGCTATCAGACTTTTCCCTAATAACAGCTTTTATTCCCATCCTTCATTATTTCCTCAGCACTTAGCACAGTGCCTGACACATACATAGTATGTGCTTAATATTGACAAGTTCAAGAGAGTAATATCAAAGTATCATTTTCAGCTATTAAAGTCAGAATCCTAATCAACATATACATGTCCTAGGTAAACACTTGCAAAAATAGGATTAGACATTATTAACAATGAGAAGTTAGTAAAACCATTTTTAATTCCTTAAAGTAATTTTTAGCCTTTAAAATGAAGTTTGAACACATACAGAAAGCACTAGACAGTTCTTTACATACCACTGAACCATAGTGAAGTTAAGTTTAAGCACAGAAGCCTTCAGACATTATGCAGTTAATTCTCCTAGTCCTATCTGTTAAGTGGTGCTCAAGCCCAGGACCATGGCAAGACCCTGTCTGGCATGCTCAGAACTAATAAATGTCTTCTAATCAATTTGTGACTTAAAAGTTAAAATTAGGCTTTAAGGCTATACATCCAGCCTACCTCCACACTGCTCAAGAACACAAGAACTCTTCAATTTCCCCTCAGCTTCACTCAACCTCACACAAGTAGCATTTGCAAGCTGTTCTTCTAAATTCATCTCCCTTTTCTGGGATCAGGAGGGGACCAATAAGAATGCTCCTTTGTAGTCTTTTGGATTTTAGCTATAAACAGGGACCAGATACTTCAGAAGTTCTCCAAGTCTACCACACTTAATTTATTTTAGAAGAGTCTAAGATTCTAATAATATAAGCTCTACTGATAGCTAGAAAAAAAATTTAGCCTCATTTTCATGCTTATCTTCTCTAGATCTATTTTCTCCTCTGTGAAATGGATTAAATTAGATCAACTCTAAGTTCTCTAACTTGATTCTGGACTTGAACTGAAGTCTTAGCTAATGGTAATTCCAGGCATATATTAAGGAACAGAGATGGTAGCAGCAGAATTAATGGGGCAGCCTCTACAGGGAAAAGAACCCTAGCCAGAGAGTATACCTAGCTGTGCCCTTTTTAAAAATTTTTTTTTTCATTTCCCTGATGTGTAAAACTAGATGATTAGGTTGGATTATCTCTCCATTTCCCTTTAGACCTTAGTCTAGGATCTTTCCGTGTGTTCTTGACTAAGGCCACATTTACTTTAAACAAGTAAACTTTGTTATTTTATAATTTTCCTTTAGAAACAATTACCTAGGAAAACGAATGCAATGATTGGTCTCTGAATACTTCAGTTCCCAATTAAGAATATTTGCACTTAAAAGAATCAAAACACAAGAGAAAAACTGGGAGAAAGTTTCCCCAAATCAAATAAAGCAGAAGGAAAATATCTAACTATAAATAAGGAAAAAGAAAAAAAAACATGTGGGAAAGGATTATTAAATGATCAGACTTATGATCCACTAGGAAAAAAATTAAAATGAAACAAAACAGCTAACTAAACAGAAGTTAACATTCATATCTATGACTAAAATGAGATTTTTTAGGCATACCATAAACTTACTCCCTTCGGGAAATGTTTAATTGGTGAGTTCAAAAAATAAAACAATAAATATGCATAATGAGAAACATTAATCAGAGGCAATAATCAACAGAACACAGAAACCTAAAAAACAAAAAACTGGAAACGTTTTTCACTCTAGATAGTCCTTATATAGAACACATTCCTTTCAAGGGCTCTAACTCTTAACTAAACCCAAAAGGAGAACCCTGATGGTGACAACATTCTGAGAGATTACATGTATCATCTCTGGCTAACTGATAAAAAGATGAAAATGGGGAGAGGCAAATTTTTAGCATCTCCGTTTTCTGTTAGCTTTTTTATAAACACTTTGACTTATTTACATTTTCAATAAACTAAATTAAAATTCAGCAGTATTTAAGAGGTTTTTAATTTGCTATATACTACTAAATTAGAAAGGACAAATTTTGCACTAAGGAAAAGATCACCTATTACATTGCTCTTTAATAAGGGGAAAACCAGAATGCTATGCATAATTAATCTGGAAGTAAAATGAACACTTCCAATTCTAGGATTTTATGTATCTGCTAACTAAACATATTTTGCTATTGTTCCATCCTGTCCAACCCTTCATGACTCATTTGAGGTTTTCTCAGTAAAGGTACTGGAGTGGTTTGCCATTTCCTTCACTAGTTCATTTTTCAGATGAGGAAGCTGAGGCAAACAGGGTTAAGTGACTTACTCAAGATCACACAGCTAATAATGTCTAAGCTCAGTTGTGAGCCCACAAAGATGAGTCTTCTTGACTTCCGGTCTGGAACTTTACCTACTTGCACTACATTGTGCTAAAAACAAGTCTTTCTTGTTTTAAGGAACTTGGGAATTATTTCATCTGATTTTTTTTTGAACAAATGGAACACAAACAATAAAATTCTTTTCCACTTGAAAGCTCATCATTTCTAATTTATTCCCTTTCTTAGCAAAGTCTGAAGCAACAACCTACCAATATTCCTGACTCTTACAATTGCTCCATTATTAAACTTTTAATGTTTGAATAGTTTGCTCAAATGTACCTGCATTTCTTGCTTCCAGAACTTCATGCAGAAGACATAAATAAATAAAAAATAAATAAAAACAGAAAAAAGAACCCATATTTTAGTAGATTAAGCTACAGTATCCAAGTAAAGAATATTTCGAATTTCAGCAAGTCTACAGCAAAATCTGAGTTCTTTTTATAATTAGGAAAACTTTATAAAATGGAATAGTTAATACTTCTCTCTTAAGATGTAAGTTAACAAAAAAGGAACAAAAACAAACATCTGTCCTATGGGGGAAAAGCCACTTTTTGCCAAAAACAAAAGAATCCACTAGTGGATTTAAAAATTACATTTCATAACTCTATTGGTCTCATAGAACTTGAAGTCAATTTCCATCAATATGTAAATTTTCAAGAATTGAATTTTTTAATTTCCTATTCCCAATTTGATATTAA
Source organism: Gracilinanus agilis (assembly GCF_016433145.1). NCBI lineage: Eukaryota > Metazoa > Chordata > Mammalia > Didelphimorphia > Didelphidae > Gracilinanus > Gracilinanus agilis. Next base: position 66,512,475 of record NC_058132.1, read on the forward strand.
ATAATCATTTCCCCCTTCCTTAGCAAAAATGTAGTTAAATTGAAGGGCAGAGAGGAGGCTTGTACCAAAAGAAAGTAATATTCCAACCAAAAAGTGTTTCTGTCTACTGGTTTTAAAAGTCATTTTCCTCTTTATTGTAAAATAAAAATGAGAATGTTGATTTAAATCTGGCTACTACTACAATGATTCAAAAGAAGTGGTCAGAGCTCAGGTTTGTATTAAGTTTGCCAACTTCTATCAGACCAGAGGGGAGTCTTATCTGATATAATATAAAGAAAGAAGAAAATTTCTGTTTTACATTTGAAATCCATGTGGAGAACATTAAACTTGAGGCATTTTCTTTAACCCATTTTAATATATACTATTGATCAAAGAAAGAAAAAATTAAATAATTTTAAGGTAAAGACAGTTCAGTATTAATACTACATAAATTTTATACAAAATACAACTATTTCTGAAAGGAACTCAAAGCATTTAACATTAACATCTTAAAAATAAAGGCTTGTAAAAGCTGCAACGGACTTTTTTCTTTTATTTTTTTCAACATTTTACTAACTGACAAATACACATAGAAAAAAATCTGTGAGTTATCCAAAGTTAGATGCAGGGGGGAAAAAAAGATAATTAGTTGGTTCAGTGGATCGAGTCAGACCTAAAATCAAATATGACCTTAAATACTTCCTAGCTGTGTGACCTTAGGCAAATCACTTAACCCCAACTGTCTGACTCTTACTGCTCCTTCTGCCATGGAACTAATACTCAGTATTGATTTGAGGAAAGAAAATAAATGTTTTTGGCAGGGAGGGAGAATAAATGAATGAATAAAAAGAATGGTGGGGGGAAAATAAATTCTGGACTTAGATTCCTTATTTTAAAAAAGCTATATATCCTTAAGATCATGGGGGTGGGGTGGGGTTTGAGGATTGGGTATCAGCTTCCTAATCAAAAAAGCTTATAATTCTCACTCATAAAAAGAAAAACTATTGTATTAGCAGTTTCTTGCCAACTGATGCCAATTTTTACACAAAGATGTTTAAAAAACCAAATGAAGCCATCCTCTTTTACTTGTCTAAATGAGATCAAATTGAAAGTACGGTTCCAAATGTTAGCCTCATACACAGCCTGTCAGATCATTCACTTTATTCGCTGTTCACAAATTTGAAAATTTGGCCCCAAAACATTTTTTAAATAGACTGTCTCATTTTAGAATGAAAGAAAAAGCATTTATTAAGCACTTGCAATGTGCCAAGAACTGTGCTAGGTAAGCACTGTGAATACTAAGAAAAAGAGTCCTTGCTCCCAAGGAGTTCACACTGTTTGGGAGAGACCAACAGAAATAGAAAACACAATTTAAATTTGTTTAAGATGTCACATACAAATCTAAGTAGTACAGTCATTAACCAAGTTTAATTAACTAAAGTATAGACAACAAGATCTTCAAAACTCTAAAAATTTTTGTATGGAAATATATAATATACGATTAGTTAAACTAGCTTTTAGTTTTTGTTATTAAAGATATTATTGCATCGTTCAAATATAGTTAAGATTAAAACCCATTACTGTTCAAAGAAATCCATAACTGTTTCAAAAACCTACTTTCAAATTCTAACAAAAATAACTGATCTCAATCATTGCTGCTTCCAATATTTAGATGGATTCAGGACTCAGGAAAGTAAAACATTAAAGATGAAAGTAGGGCTTCTGTTCTGCTATTAAGCCCTTTCAGGTGATCAAAGCAACTGCTTTCTCCAAAACCAACCTTTTCATTTTCAAACCAGCAGGACTGTTTGTAATCCCTACAGTCTACACATGTAAGCACACCTGTATTCTTATTTTAAGTGAATTAGCCATTGGACTTACCACTTGTTTCCCAATATGTTACAAATATGCCATCCCTGAGAATGCAGCTTTCATACAAAGCAGATGTTTATAAAAGATTAACTGTTTCAAAGATTTTCTAAATCTAATTTTGTGTTCAATTAAACTTTTTTTGAAAATACTCTGACTTTGAAGTATCCAAAAGGCTATATAAGAAGTCTACTTTATCCTGGGAAAGTTAACATTTTGGGGCTTCTCTAACAATACAAGCATTTCAGAACAAGCCTCCAACATTGGAAGGCCAATCTATGATTGAGCAAGAATCTCCTCTCTGACACAACTCACTGGGGGTCAGTCATCCAGCCTTTTCATGTGAGAGAAAGCACTGCCTTCCTCCTATGACCCATTCTACTCTGAGCAGCTCTAACTGAGAAGGTTTTCTTCATAACAAACCTAAATCTGCCACTTTGCAAATGCACATTTCTCTCCCCAAAACCCAGGACAGGTTTACTCCCTCTTACAAATGACAGGCTTTTAAAGATTCAGGAGCATTATTCTCTCGACTGATAAATCAGCATGTAACGCTTAGTGACCTATCTAATTGTCTCACTTTATAAAGGAAGAAAAATGAAGCCCTAGAAGGGAAGCAATATGCCCAAGGTTCCAGGGAAAGCAACAGGGTCCAGTACAAAGACCTAGACTGGAGACTAGGTGATCAAAGCTCTTGTCCCAACTCCACTATTAAACTCACAGGGAGGTTCAGTAAGGCATTTCCCTTTCCTGAACCTAAACTTCCTCATTTGGAGAATCAGAAGGCTGAATAGCCTTTTAATATCCCTTCTGGTTGAAACATTCCATTATTTTCATCATACAATTAATGTATTACAACATAGCTGTACTGAATAATCTAGGGGGGGGAATTCTGGGGAATTCTATGTACAGTAGTGAGCATAAGGTAGTCTGCGCATGATTTAAAAAGAAAAAGGCCAACTCTTTCTTAGGGTACAAATGAAGATGGCCAGAAAGAATTAAGCTGTTTCACTTTTTAAAACTGTACCTTTTATTAAAATGTCCCAGGCAGGGGATGTCAAGGACAAAAATTTAAAGAGAAAAGTAGCCATCTAAACCAACATCAATTACTTTCATTTGCTTGTAGATTTTAAACTGTAAATAGGCTATCTAGTCAGCACAAGTCAATATATAAAAAATTTTATTTTATAACATTGTTATAAGTTCAACAAAGTGGAACTAGAGAGTAGGCTAGGGAATTTTATAAATATAATATGAGTTTGGTTTTTCTCTTGTTTAATTATCACTATTGATTATTACATTTTACCATATTATTATAATACATATTATTTTACTTATAGCCTATTTTTCTTTGGAAACTCAGGTGCAGGTTCCCTCAAGTTATTGTTTTTCAGTCATTTCAGTCTTATCTGTCACTTCATGACCCTATTTGGATTTTTTGGGGGGGGTCTTTCAGGATCTCTGGATCTTGGAATGGTTTGCCATTTCCTTCCCCAGCTAATTTTATAGATGAGGAAATGAGGCAAAAAAGATGAAGTGACTACTTAGGGAAGTGTCTTTTTGAACTCAGGAAGATGAGTAGTCTTTCTGGCACTGTCTCTACTTTGCCACCTAACAATGCAGACTAGCATTGTGTATTTTACTTATGAGTCCTTATATAGAGTCACTACCACGGAAGAAATCTATAGAAGTGTTCCAGTTGTGATCTCCAAGGCCAAGTGGAGGAAGTATCCACATCCCCAACTGCAAAAGTTCTCATCCCAACTCTCTCATATCCATGTGGTATCCAGTTTACCAAAATGTTGCATTGACATCAACTATGAAAATTATGCATTGTGATGCTGTACTGGCTGACACCTACAGGATTTCATTATTACCTGCTAGGTGGAACTGGGTAAATCATTTAGCCTCCCTCCTTTTCCTTAGCTACAAAATTAGAGATTGTCCAGATCAGCTCTTAGGGTTCTTGTCTGGTTTTTTTTGTGAGTCTATTCTAGTGCTTGCTCCAGGAGCATATATACTAAAAAATGAGTCTATCTAAATATAGGCTTCAATATGCTCAAGAGTACAAAGGTCAAATATGAGAGGGCCCACCCATCAGCCCAAACATGACACCCTTTTTTCTCTGCCTTACATATGTACAGAGAATCTGGAGAGGGGGTTCTTAACTGTGCAATGGGACTCCTTTAGCAGTCTTTTGTGGAGCCTTTGGACTCCTCAGAATGTTTCAAAATGCATAAAATACAATACCTGAGATTACACTGAAAACAATTATACTGGAGTACAGTTATTAAAATAGTTTTTAAAATAAGTTCTTCCAAGTTAAGAACTCAGAACTCTGGAGCTAAAAACAAACTGTTAAGTCATGAAATTCCAGATTTGATTGTGGAGTTATTTTTAAACCACTGGGCAAATGAAGTAAAGGCAGGTCAAATGAAGAAATAGGTGTCCTCCTACCTGTCTCTGTGGCAGTCACCTTTGCTGGTGCTTTTTTTTGCTTTTCATTCAGGTCATACTAACCATGAGTGTTTCTCAAGGTTCTTGCAGTGGGCCCTCTCAATTATTCACTCAGAGGTTTTAAAGTTGAGATCATGGAGGAACTTAAGTTTTTAAAAAAATATTCTGATAACTACATTTCAATAATCAGTTTTCTTTTAAATCTATGTATTTTATTTTATACATTGAAAAATGTTCTAAGAAGGGGTCCAAATGTTTCACCAGATTGCCAAAGAGAACTCTTGCTTTATACTATTCTTACTTGATATCATCAATTCCCATCAATTCTTGATGAACATGATTCCCAGGTCAACTGCCTTTTGGACATCTCAAATGAGACAGCCTATAGTCATAAAACTCACTATATCCAAAACTCTTTATCTTTCTCTCAAACCTTCATCTCATCTCAACTTTCCTCTTACTTGCAAAAGGGCAGCAAAGATGGCACAGTAGAATACTGGGTTTGGAATTAGGAAGCCTCATCTCCCCAAGTTCAAAATTGGCCTCAGACACTTACTTACTTGTATTATCCTGGGCAAGTCATTCAACCCTGTTTGCCTGTGTTTCCACATTTGTAAAATGAGCTAGAGAAGGAAATGGTAAACTACTTCAGTATCTCTGCCAAGAAAACCCCAAATGAGGTCACAGTACTACTGAAAATGACCTAACAACAAAAGGACTGCCACCTTCCCAGGCACACAACCCCAAAGTTATCCTCAATTCCTTACTCACAATTGCTTGACATAAATCTGTTGTCAAATCTTGTCATTTCTCCCTTTGTAACACTTTTAAATCCACTTTCCCTTCTCTTCACTCAGCAACCATCACAGCACAGGCTCCGATCACCTCTTCCCAAGATTATTACAAGAGCCATCTAGCTGGTCTCTGGGCCGTAAGTCTCTCTCTCCACACTTCAAACTGCCTTCTACTCAACGGCCAAAGTGACTTTCCTAAAATGCAGTGCAGGTCTCTCCATGCCCCCTTGCTAGTCCATAAAACCCAGGTGGCCATTATAACCCCTAGAATCAAATATAAACTCCCTGGTCTGGCATTCAAAGTCTAACAATCTGACTCTTCCTCTTTTACCAATCTTATCACTTCACCCCTCTGCACAGTCTCTAGGATACAGCTACCCTGTCCCACTTGCTGTTCCTCCCCCTAGATGGCCCTAACTCTCACATCCAAATTTCCCTGACTTCCTTAATACTCAGCTCAAAATCCTGCTTCTTGTTTTCCCAATCACACCAGCTACTGATTTCCCTGGTGAAATTATCTTCCATTTACACTGTCTATCCCTTCCTTGTACATAGTTATTTACATGAAAAAGTAAGCTTTTTGAGAGCAGGGCTGAGTCTTCTTCTGTATCCTCAGTTCTCAACATAGGGTCTAGAACAGAGTAAGGTCACAATGAAAGCTTGTTGACTGATAACTCACTGGTGGGAAGGGAGAGACCACCTAGAAGATATTGGTTACCATCCTCCAAGCCTGACCTGGCTCATCTCCAATAGTCTTTGCTAAAAATAGCTGGGGAGGTTTGACTGGGGTTAGGAATGAGCTGAGGTCCCAGATATGCCACAGTTAAGGAGTTGGCCTCTTTCTAAAGTGTACTACACAAATAAGGCTTATAACATCTAACTCTAATTACTATATTTCTTAGTGTAGGGCATTGCTTTGCACACAGTGAATACTTAATAAAAGCTCAATGCCTTGTCTCCTACTTTATCATAAAGGCAGAGAAAAGAAAATGCTGCTTAATGAAACTGTTTATTGAAGTACAATGTTAACTGTGGGGTTTGAGTTCCTGAATTTGACAGATGAGTTTTCAATGATGGTAACAAATTTACATGAAATAATCTGCACACAATGTATTAGAGCCAAGATTCAAACTCAGGTCTCTGGACTCCAAGTCCACTGCATAGTATTGCCATAAATCAAACTATCACCAGATTAATTGGTTTCCTGCCTCAAATCTTTCCAAATGCAATGATCTCCACACAGCTACCAAAGCATACATCTGACTGTTTCACTCCACTGCTCACACAGATCCAGGGTTCCCCATAGCTTCAATGAAAAAAGACAAATACCTTTGTTTGGCATTTAAGGCCTTTTACCACTATCTGCTTCCACCTTCTTTTTAAAATTACTACACTTTCCTCCCACTCGATCCTACCAGACTGACCAACCAGTTGTTTTGTGAATAAGAACATCCTCCTCCAATCTTGGAATATTTACCTAGGCTGGTCCTCTTGCTGGGAATGCTCTCCATCCACCTCTTAGAATCTCTTACTCCCTCCAAAATGCAGCTCAATTGTTCCTGCACTGAATTCTTCCCTAATGCTTCTGCCAGCCCCATCAACAAAGTATTGTGTATTTACTTTGTATTTATCTTCTATTTACTCATATGAGTACTCCTCCGGTTGTTTCCCCAATAGAATGCAAGTTCCTAGAGGCACAGATAGTTTTGGTTTTGGATCTGATCTATGGTTTCTTATAGGAAATTCATTGTAAGAAAATTCCATCTACCAGTTCCTGACTTGAACCCAGGTCTCCTGGTTTCCAAGATTGGCTCTCTATTCACTACAACATTCGACATAGCAGGTACACAATTAACGTGCTTGTTGATTGAAGAAAATAGAGGAAATGAAAATTCTTCAAACTTATGCCACAAGAACAAAATGTATGCTTTAAAATATATTTAGGTACTATAGGATTTTAGAGATACATGGCACCCTTAGTGATGATTTGTTCCAAATCCCTCATCTTACATGTAAGAAAACCAAAAAGTTTCCCAAAGTTCAAAGAGAAGAGTAGGAAGGAAACCCTTAAGTTTTTCCACAATTGCTCAAAGTATGGCACAAAAGTACCAAAGAGGAACATTACTAAAAGCAGAGAAAAGAGAGAAGTGTTAGAGAATATTAAGATCATATTATACAGAAAGAATACAGTCTTTTAAAAAGAAAGAATTATAGTGAGAGGAAACTCCACAGGACTGAAAATTAGAAAATCAGAGTTCTTTTTCTGCTAGCTATGTGACTAAGCAAGCCCCTAAAATATTCTAAGCCTCAATTTCCTCATTTGTAAAATGAGAATTGAGACTAATTTTTTTCCTGCTCTAACATCCTATGTATGGTGTTGAATAGTTACTGGAAAGGTGAAAAACTGGGAAGTGATGAATTTTCAAATACTATGAAAACAAAAAAAGTAGTAGAGGATACAAAATTTGAATGAGTATTATGAAATATGCATATAAAAAATAAGTTAGGTCTCCAAGAGAAAATGTATTGGGGGGGATAAGGGGGTTACAGAAGAAACTACATAATTTCAGTATTCTCATACTGAATTAGTAGAGCAAAATTTCTTCCATGATTTTAAGCCTCATCTCCTACAAAATATATGTACTATAATATTTTTAAATCTTTTGATTGATTAACTTAAAAGTTACTGATTGATAGACAAAGAGAGTTTGATTCACTCTTCACAGCATCATGAAAGCAGAAAATACCAATTTCTGAATACCCTAAGGTATTTATAACTAATTAGGGCTGGTGTCACACTACTGTCTCACCTGGAGACAACTCATATTTAAGTTGTCTAGCCCTATAAACTCCAAAGGCTTCCTATTACCTCTAAGGTCAAATACAAAATCCACTGGCAACTAAAGCCCTTCCTACTTTTTTAGGCTTCTTACACTTTCCTCTTTTCCCTGTAACCTAAGAGGGGGAACATGAGTCTTCTTGCTATTCCTCCCACCTGACATGCCACCACCTCCTAACTAATAGTTTTTTCACTAGTTGCCCCCATGCTAAATGCTTTCCTTCCTCTCTCCCTGGCTTCTCAAGGTTTCCTCAAAAAACAGTTCACATACAGATGAAGAAATCAAAGCAATAATCATATAAAAGTGTTTTAAATCACACGTGATAAAAGAAATGCAAATTAAAACAATTCTGAGGTACCACCTTACACCTATCAGATTGGCCAAGATGACAATAAAGGGAAATGATTAATGTTGGAGGAATGTGGCAAAATAGGGACACTAATGCATTTCTGGTGGAGTTGTGAACTGATTCAACCATTCTGGAGCACAATTTGAAACTATGCCCAAAGGGCTATAACACTGTACATACCCTTTGATCCTGTAATACCACTACTAGATCTATATTCCAAAAGAGATCTAAAAAGTGGGGGAAAAGATCCACTTGAATATTTATAGCAGCTCTTTTTGTGGTAACAAAGAATTGGAAATTGAGGGGATGTCAATTGGGGGATGAATACCTGAACAAATTGTGGTGTATTAGTGATGGAATACTATCATGCTGCATGAAATGATGAGCAAGATGATTTTGGAAAAAGCTGGAAAGACTTACATGAACTGATGCAAAGTGAAATAAGCAAGACCAGGAGAACACTATATATAAAGAAAAAGTCATATTGTGGAATGATCCACTGTGAAGACTGATCTACTCTCAGCAGTCCAGAACATTTTTGAAGGACATAGAAAATGCTATCTACCTCCAGAGAATGAACTGTTGGAGTTGGTATACTATTTTTCACTTTAGTTTATTTGTGTTTTTGTTTTGGAGTTCTGGCTTTATATGAGCATTCTTTTACAATGACCGATGGAAGTTCTGCATGATAATACATTTATAAACCAGACTGAATTGTTTACCATCTCTGGGAAGGGGGAGGGAATGGAGGGGAGACAATTTGGATTTCATATAATGTATGTGAAAATTGTTTTTGCATGTAATTGGGAAAATAAAATTAGCTCAAATCTCACTTTCTTTGGAAGGCCTTTCCTGGTCCCTCTTCCCCTACAGAAACCTCCCTCTGAGATTAACTTTCATTTACACTGCCTCTTTCTCCTATATGTTATTTTTTGCATGTTGTCTGTCCCATTAAAATGTAAGCCCCTTAAGGGTTAGGGAATGTGGTTTTCGCCTTTCTTTGTATCCTCAACATTTAATCCCATGCTTGCAGGTTGTAATTGCTGAACAAATGACTGAATTTAAGGCATAAATTCACAGAGATTGGATAACATCCATAGCTTTGTGTTAATGAATGTCAAAAGCCAAATTTGAACTCAATCTATTGCTATTTCCAGGATACCACAATTCCTTGGAGATAGTATAAAATGACTAACATTAACGATTACACTGTCAATGAACAACAAAATCACATGCACGATTACAGTTAGAAACCATCATAAGACAGTTACTACTATTGACTCTGCTGTGTGGGAGTCAGAAACCAAATCTAAGCTCAGAGCTCCAAGCAAAAGGCCCACAGAATAGCCATGGAAAACTTTTGTTGTTCCAACTTTAAGATAGTTCCACTACATGACTTTAAATCTGTGCCTGCAATTTCTGAATTAAAGTTTCTACAAATTATTATACTCCCCATAACCAACTTAATGTTCCAACCAAACTGAACTATTATGCCTTTTCCAAACTCTGTGTGCCATCAGCTACAACTAGAGTCAGCACTCACTCATCTCTACAGGAGTCTGTCTTCATTCAAGTTTTAACTCACAAATAACCATCTCCAACATGATTTCCTCACAGACCCAGTTATTAAATACGCTTCCTAATACAATTCTCCTGGAACTCTTCATAACTGAACATTCTCCTGCAGCCACCTTCTCCCAATTTAAAGATAAGCTCTCTTTTTCTTGTCGTAGTTGGGAGGGGGGGGGGGAAGATGGGGGTGGGGAAAGAGGGGAAGAGTAGGGGAATGAGAAATGTGTCTATTAATCAATCAACAAGCATTTCCTTTCAACACTCAACTAAAAATCCACCTCCTATAAGCCTTTACTAAGTCCCCTGGCTGCCTTCCCCAATCTGCTCTCTTCTATCACCTTCCCTCTAATATTACTTACAATTTACACCGTACATATAATCTTCACCTGCATAGTTATTTTCGTGTTTTTTAACCTAATGGGATGTATACTTTTTGGAGGCAGGCACAATATTTTTGCCCCCACCTCCCCTCCCGAACACTTAGCACAGTGCCCTACTAAGTGCTTAAAAGAGCTTAGCTAGGTGGGGTCCAGTGGCTGGTGTCGATCTTTGGAGTCTGAAAGGCCTGAGTTCAAATCCAGCCTCAGTGGTTTACTGTATGACCCTGTTCAAATCACTTAAACTCCTTTGGCCTCTATTTCCTCATCTGTAAAATGAGGATAATAAGAATTACACTTGACTCCCAGGGTTGTTAAGAAATCATATTTGTAAACACTTATACTAGCTATCATTGCTAACAAGAACAATTAACACTTGTCAATTTGACTTATTAAGCCCCTCCTTGATCAGGCACTTGTGAATACGAATACGAAAGTCACATCCTATTAAACCCCAGTATTTACACTGGCCGAATTCAATCGAATAACCCTGACCCCCATGACACCCCTAAAAGGGTGACTACTCCCCGACCCCAGCAAGTAAAGAACGGCCTGGCAGTTCAGGACCCAGGGAGATTATTAAACTCGAGAAACACAATCCAAACCCCTCCTCTGGCCCAGAATGAGGCGAGGCCTTGCCCAAGGTCACATAGCTCTCAGGCAACCTGGGCAGAATTCGAACCCAAGTCCAGAGACTCCCCCCTTGCGGCTCCGGCACAGATGCCCCGGGACTCTCACACGAAGCCGCCCAGCCCGGGATCCGGTCAAGCCAGGGTAACCCAAAGCCCGGTAGGCGCTGGGGCTGGGGGAGCCGGGACAGCCTAGAGTCCCGTGTGCCCACACCGCTCTCGGGCCGCCGGTCTGCTGGGGATTGGGCAGAGGCAAGGACTCACCGGGCAGCGGCGGCGGCCCCGGACGGGACAGGAGCATGGGTACACGTCTGGCCCCAAGGCAGCCCGAGCAGGAGGAGGAGGAAGCGGTGGCCAAGAAAGAGAAGGCGGTGGCAGCACGGGCAGCGGCGGCGGCGACGGCGGCGGCTGTGGCGGCAGGGGCAGCGGCAGCGGCGGCGGCGGCAATACGACCCGGATGTGCATCCCCTGGTGTCGGAAGTGAAGCACCTCGCGCCCACCCCTTCCTCCCCGGGCTGCCCTCTCACTGCGCATGCGTCTGTCCCAGGGCAAGGGAGAGGTGCCTCGGACCTCCTACACCACCCCCACATCCCTCCCACTTTGGCGCCTCTCGCTCCAGGCCCCTCCACCCCCACTTGAGCTGCCTGTCCCAGGCGAGGAACAAAGCTCCTACCTTTCTCTTCTGCATCCCCACGCATGTGCGTGGGGGTGGGTGGAGAAACAGGCTGCCCTGTTTGTTGATCTTGTTTTTTCAACGATGCTCACCCTAGGCGGTCCTTTCTTCAGGAAAGAGCAATGAGCCCCCGGGCCTGGGTTCAAAAGCTACTGTGCTAAAACTTATTGATAGTTTCAATTAATTTTTAGTTTAAATATTTAAATTAATAAGTGTATATTTAAAAGCATTAGCAAATATAATCTTTAATAATGATAAGTTAGAAGTCTTCCTTATAAGAATCAAGGATGCCCATTATCACCAATATTATTTAATATTGTATTAGAAATGCTATCAATAGCAATTAGAGAAGAAAAAGAAATTGAAAAATGAGAATGGGCAAAGAGGTAATAAAACTATCTCTTTCCACAGACAGTATGATGATATATTTAGAAAATCCTAGAAATTAAACTAAAAATTAATTGAAACTATCAATAAGTTTTAGCACAGTAGCAGGATATAAAATAAATCCACATAAATCATCAGTATTACTATAAATCACTAGCAATGTTCTGCAAGAAGAGGTAGTGAGCAGTAACCCATTTAAACCATAGATAGAATAAAATCCCTAGGAGTATATCTGCTAAGACAAACCCAGAAACTAAATGAAAATAATTATAAAATACCTCTTATATGAAGTCCAATTTACATAACTGGAGAAATATTCATTGTTCATGAGTGGGCAGAACCAACATAATTAAAATTACAATCTTACCTAATCTAATTTCATCCAATGTCATCCCAATTACCAAAAACTTATTTTAATGAACTAGAAGAAATTATAATAAAATTTGTTTGGAAAAACAAAAGGTCAGGGGGTAGCTGGGTAGCCCAGTGGATTGAGAATCAGGCCTAGAGATGGGAGGTCCTAGGTTCAAATCCAGCCTCAGACACTTCCCAGCTATGTGACCCTGGGCAAGTCACTTGACCCCCACTGCCCACCCTTACCACTCTTCCACCTAGGAGCCAATACACAGAAGTTAAGGGTTTAAAATAAATAAAAAATTTAAATTAAAAAAAAGGTCAAGAATACAAAAAGAATTAATGAAAAAATATAAAGTAAGGTGATCTAACAATACCAGATTTTGAACTATATTTTAGACCAGTAATGATCAAAACTATCTGGCACTAAGAAATAGAAAAGTAGATCAGTGGGACAGAATAGACATACGACATTTGTAAAAATTTTGTGTTTGACAAAAGGATCCAAGTTTTGAGAATAATAATAATTCATTGTTTGGTAAAAAATATTGGGAAAATTGAAAAGCTGTCAGGCAGAAACTAGAGATATACCAGTATCTTTCACCATTTACCAAGATAAGAGCAAAATGGATACATGACTTGGGCACAAAGGGAGATATCAGAAGCAAATTAGAAGAACAAAAAAACATATTGCCTATCAGATTTATGGATAGGAGAAGAATTTATGAATAAACAAGATATAGAAAGCATTGTTAGATGTGAAATAGATGATTTTGAATACAGTAAATTGAAAAACTTTTCTATTAATAAAACTAATGTAGCCAAAAGAAAAGCTGTAAAGGGGGAAAGGGAATTTTATAGTCAGTTTCTCAGATAGAGGGCTCATTATCTAAATATATATAGGGAACCTTGTCAAGTATATATTAGCCATTCTCCATTTGTTAAATGATCAAAAGATATGAATAGAGTTTTTGGATGAAGAAATAAAAAATATATATAACTATATGGGAAAATGCCCTAAATCATTGTTGACTAGAGAAATGCAAATCAAAAGAACTCTGAAACATCATATCACACCTATCAGATTGGCTAAAATGACAAAATAGCAAAATAAAAATATTAGAAGGGAGTATAGGGAAATAGGGACACTAATACATTGTTAGTGGAACTGTGGACTGATCCAAATATTTTGATGAGCAATCTGTAATTATGCTCAAAGATCTATAGAACTGTATATATACCTTTTAATAATAGGCTTATTACCTGATCAAGGAAAATGGAAAAGAACCTATATGTTCTAAAATATTAATAACAGCTCTCTTTGTGATGGCAAAGAATTGGAAATTGAAGGGAAGATCATCAACTGGGGAATGGCTAAACAATTTGTGGCATATGGTTGTGATGGAATTATGGAGAGTGTAACAAGCAGAACCAAGAACTTATATACAGCAATAGACATATTGTTTGAAGAATGAGTTGTATATGTCCAGCTTCAGAGAAAGAATTGATGAATAGAAATCAGTAAGACATAGTTTGATATATACATATGTCTTTTTGTCAAATGATGCCTTTTCTAACGGGGAGGGAGTAGAGGGAAGGAGTTAACTGAGTATTTAAATGTAACAAATAAATTAATTTTTTAAAAAAGAAATCATGCTTTAATCACTGAAAAGATAACTTAATTGGTATCCTGAAAGAACCAAAAGGCAGGATCATTCTCAGACTTGAGAAGACAGCAGTTGTAGTAGTAGTTAAAGGAGATTTTGACTGTGATCTTTCCCACATTAGAAACATTGTAAATGATTATTTGTCTGTTTTATTCTTTGTTACTCTATTAATGAATAGATTGAACAGTAACTTTAACATTTATTTAAGCCTTAGAGAATTAGGAAATTTGAGGTTTATGGGATAGAGAAAGGGGGGAGAAAGAGACAGAGCAAAAGCTTATAGAAAATTATTTAATAAATAACAATTTAAAATTTATCAAAATAATACATTTATCAAAACTGATCAACACACAGAAAAAAATTGTAACATTACATGCAATGTTCCACACCACAAGCTCTGCAAAGGATTAGAAGACCATCTCTTTCCTTATCTCTTCTTTGAGGTCAAACTTGTTCTTCATAATTTCACAGCATTCAGTTTTCATTATTTTGTGATACATATATCCATAACCTCTGTCCTAAAACCCATTAATTGATATGGGTCTTTCCTTATGGGTGGAGGTGAATGCCCTGCCCTGCATTAGAGATAGGGTAAAGTTGAGGAGAGGGAAAAGCTTCATTCTCATCCAATCCCTGTCAGAACTCTCCAAAGGCCAGTCCTCCTTTGGGACTCTTCAAGATTGGTCTTCTTCTATTGTGGAGTTATTTTGGCACTCCTGGTTTCCAGTTTGAAGAGAGAAGATGGAAGTGGTCAACTCTACTTTAGTTCACTGAAAGAAAAATCTCAGGGAAGACGAGGGAGATGTTGGCAATCTCCATCGTATGTCTGTCCCCACTTGCTATACTTAGAGACTTCAGGGATTTCCCCTTTGGGTGAGATCCCGGACTCTTGTTCAACCTGAGTTACTCCTCTTCCAATAGGAAAGCTCCTTCATTCTGGATTGTCTGAGCTCTATTGTTGTATGTACCTTCTCTGATTTGGGGTTTCCTATGATTTTGATAAATGAGTTTATTTGCTATTCTTTAAGTGTGTTCATTGTGGAAATGGTATTTAGCATGAAAGGGACCAAACCATAAATATAGAGCTTGATGTTTCCCTTCCCCACCCCTCCAAAAGACAAAAGGATCAGAAATTAGATGGAACCCAATCATATCATCTAGACCAGTGATTCCCAAAGTGGGTGCTACCGCCCCCTGGTGGGTGTTGCAGCAATCCAGGGAGGCAGTGATGGCCACAGGTGCATTTATCTTTCCTATTAATTGCTATTAAAAATTTTTAATTAATTTCCAGGGGGCTAAGTAATATTTTTTCTGGAAAGGGGGTGGTAGGCCAAAAAAGTTTGGGAACCACTGATCTAGACTAACAATCTTTAAGGGAGCAGGTATATACTTGTAGCCTGGTACCCCATCTCTTTAAGGAAGGCAAAGTGGCCTCTGGTCCCAATCTCTTGCTTCCCTTCATGGCAGAAATGAAAATCTTCCTTGGAGAAGGGTAAAGGGAGAAGAGGCCAGAGATGTCTATTATGCCACCCTTTAAACTACACACAATAACAATTTTCCCAATCCATGGGCCCCTCTCTACCATGGGGCTCCATTCTGCTACATACCTATATTGATATATTGATATTTATTTAGACATATGCAAAGCTTTAGCCACAACATTCTACAACATATATCACCACACTCTACTTGTCCTCAAAGTCAAGTTAACAAGCATTTATTAAACGTTGTCTTTGTTCCAAGCAGAGAGATGGCACAGTGGATAGAATGTCAGGTCTGAAGTCAAAAAGATTCATCTTCATGAGCTCAGATCTGTTCTAAGAAACTCACTAGCTGTGGTCAAGTTAATTAATCCTGTTGGTCTCAGTTTCCTTATCTGCAAAATGAGCTAAAGAAAGAAATGGCAAAACCACTGCAAGATCTTTGCCAAGAAGAACCCAAATGAGGTCAGAAAAAGTAGGTCACAACCCAACTGGAATGACTTAACTACAATAAATGTTTCAGCTGAGTGCCAGGGATACAAGAAAGGCAAAACAAAACACAGAAAAACTCCACGCTCTCCAGAAATTCATAGTCTAAAGGGGGAACAACATGAAAATAATTATGTACAAACAAGATTAATACCAGATAAATTGGAGATAATCTTTAGAGGGATGGCACTAGCATTAATGTGGATGAGGAATAGAAGGTAGGATTTTAACTGGGACCTGCAGGTAGCCAGGGAGCCAGAAGGTAGAGTTAAAGAGAAGAGAATTCCAAGTATAAGGGACAGCCCATGAAATTACACTGAGCTGAGAGATGGAATATCTCATAAGAAGAATAGCAAAGAGGCCAGTGTCACTAAATCAATGAGTACATGGAAGGGCAGAATAAGGTGTAAGAAACCTGGTAAGTTAAGAAAGGCTCACACCCTGAAAGGCTTTAAAAGCTAATTGTTGTTAAGCCCTTTTTCAAACCTGTCTGCCTCTCTGGGATCCACTTGGAGTTTTCTCAACAAAGATGCCAAAGGGGTTCACTATTTCCTTCTCCAGCTCATTTTACAAATGAGGAAACTGAGGCCAGTTAAGTGACTTTTCCAGAGTCACAGATCTAAGAAGTGTCTGAAGCCAGATTTGAACTTATGAAGTTAAGTCTTCCTGATTCCAGCCTGGCACTCTACTCACTATACCACCTAGCTACCCCTTAAAATCTATACAGAGATTTTTATGTTTGATCCTGGAGGTAACAGGGAGCCACCTTGAGGCTTGGTCAGACATATTTTAGGAGCAATTTGACAGCTGAGTGGCAGATGGGTTGCATTGCAGAGAGACAAGTCAACAAGCTCTGAGTAACAATCTAGGTGTGAGGTGATGAGAGCAGAATTAGAGAAGTCATGAGAGATAGAATCCATGGGTCTTCCCAATTGATTGAATATGGGAGAGACGTGGTGAGGGAGAGTGAGGAAGTGGAAATACATTCGTTTTGAGTCAAGTGTGACTAGAAGGAGGTAGTACTCTTGGCAGGAATAATAAAAGGAAGACAAGAAGAGGATTTGGGGAAAACATGAGTTTTCTTTCGGACATGTTGAGGTTAAGATGACTAGAGGACACCAAGTTGGAGGTGCCAGATTGGAGGCTGGATGTATTTACAAGATGTACAATGTAAACTAACTATCACACAAAGTTTATTGGGAGAAATCACAACTGACCACTTAGGACAGAATGCTCAACTATTTGATGCACTGGCTGAAATTAAGGAAGTATTTTGGGAGAAGCACATCAAAGGAAATCAAAAGGAATTAATATAAAGCTCATGGTCTTTCTTTCCCAATTCTACACCCTTCTTGCTTTCTCCCAAAGCTCCTTAACACAATTTTCTGGCTGAATTTCCATGTTACTGTTTCAGAAATTAAACATCTTCCTAGAATCACCCCTTTTGCCTGTGGAATATAGCTCCCCTTCCTCCCACTTCTGTGACAATCCAATTGACTTTTATCTCTTAGCAGTCTCTATAATTCTCTTTTTGGCATTATATATTTATATCTATATCTGTATGGCTTCTTTCTCCTCCCTTCTCTAGTTTCCCTCAACCTCAGATTACTCAATCATCAACTCCAACTCGTTGGATGTTACCATGTTACCTAGCCCATAAGGGATAGAGGAAAAAATGGGAGAGTAATCCTCACAGCATCATTTATATCAGAGAATATGCCATCAAATTATGCTGGGAACCTTCAGATTCACATTTACCATCTTTCCAGTCTCAGGAGAGGCAACATGATATAGTGGATATTGAGTCAGACTTGGAATGTGAAAGACCTAGGTTTAAAGGCTACCTCAGACCCACAGACACCACAGATAGCTATGGGATCCTGGACAAGTTACTTAATGTTGCTTGATTTCCTCATCTATAAAATATGGATAATAATAGCAACTCCATCACAGAGTGGATGTGAGGATCAAAGGAGAAAATGTGGAAAGTTTTTCACAAACCCTAAAGCTCTCTCTATATAAATTATTATTGTCTTCCCTTTTCTTCACAAAACAGTGTCCCTCCCATTTTTGAAAATGCTGAGACTAGGGGGCAGCTGGTAGCTCAGTGGATTGAGAGTCAGGCCTAGAAATGGGAGGTCCTAGGTTCAAATCTGATCTCAGACTTCCTAGCTGGGTGATCCTGGGCAAGTCACTTACCCCCCATTGCCTAGCCCTTTCCACTCTTCTGCCTTGGAGCTAATACACAGTATTAGAGGTCAAAGAGGATGAAGACTTAGAAAAGGCCAGGAGCAAAAAGTCTCATATATATTAAAGAAAAATTTGTTAACAGCACTTTTTATAGTGGTAAATTACCCAAAAGAGTGTGTCTAACAATTAAAGAATAGCTGAAAAAATTGTGGCATGTGTATGTAATAGAACATCATTATATCAAAAGAAACAATGAATATGATGAATTCAGAGAAGCATGAGAAGACTTGTGGGAATGGATGCAGAGAAAAAGTCAGCAATACCAACAGAACAATTGTACAATGACAACAATAATGTTAAAAAAAACTACACTGAATGACTTAATAACTCTTGTTCAGTGAAGTCAAACTCAAATAGAAACCCAGTAATCCACCCATAAGGATCCCTGCCACTACATATTGACTCAATCTTAAAATGTAATAGTGTCTATTTTTTTTTTACTTTTATTTGTTTAGTTAAATATCTCCCAATTGCATTTGATTCAGGTGTTGCCTGGGAGTATAGAGGACGGTAGCTGATACTTCAGCTCTGGTCAATAGATTTTGGAGGACCAGTGATGAAGCCTGCCTCTGACCTCTCAGCTGGTGGTCTAACAGTTTGGAAAGGAGCACCCATTTTTAGATTTGGCCAATGTATTGCTTTATTTCACTTGATTGCACTTATTTGTCACAACAAAGAGTTTAGGGACGGGAGAGGTAAGTCATGGGGAAGTAATAGAGATATGTAAAAAAAGAAAAGAGCACCAATAAACATATTTAAAGAAATAAAATGGATGTGGGAAAGTGGGGACACTTATAACTGTTGGTGGAGCTGTGAACTGATATAATTAATTTGGAGAGTAACTGGAATTATGCCCAGAGAGTTATGAAACTGTATATACTCTTAGACCCCAAAATACTACTATTAGAACTTTCCCAAGGTGATTAAGAAAAAAGGAAAAGAACCTATATATTCTGTATGTTTATAGCAGCTCTCTTTGTGGTAGCAAAGAACTGGAAATTGAAGAGATGCCCATCAATTGGAGAATGGCTGAACAAGTTATGGCATATGATTCTGATGGAATACTACTGTGTCATAAGAAATGATGAGCAGGTTAATTTTTTTAAAACACGGAAAGAGGGGGCAGCTGGGTAGCTCAGTGAATTGAGAGCCAGGCCTAGAGACGGGAGGTCCTGGGTTCAAATTTGACCTCAGACACTTCCCAGCTGGGTGACCCTGGGCAAGTCACTTGACCCCCATTGCCTACCCTTACCACTCTTCTGCCTTGGAGCCAATACTTAGTATTGACTCCAAGACGGAAGGTAAGGGTTTTATAAAAAAAAAAATGGAAAGATCTACATGAAATGAGAAAATTGAAATAAGTAGAACCAAGAAAATGTTATCTATAGTCACAGAAATAGTTTGAAGAATTACTTGTGAATGTCCACCTCCAAAGAACAAACTGATAAATAGAAATAAAGCAACACATAGTTTTATATATACTTTTTTTTGGTCAAATGATGCCTTCTCTAGTTTGGAGAATGTTAATATAACCAACAAACTAATTAATTAACAAAAGTATAAAAATACAAAATAATAAAATGATGATTCTGAGGTACATTCTAGTTCTATGATACTCTAGCCCAGGGTTGACAACGTATGGCTCTCAAGCCATATCTGATTCTTTTGAGGGCCAGATATGGCTCTTTCTGCAGGAGCCATAAAGTCAATTTTTTTTTCAGGCGCTGTTACAGGAGCGTGCACTGTGAGCACTGTACAGCTCTCATGAAATTACATTTTAAAAAATGTGGCGTTTATGGCTCTCAAAGCCAAAAAGGTTGCCAACCACTGCTCTAAGCAATTGGAGATGTAGATCTGGTGATCAGAAAATGTCCGACCGGTATAATAAAGATTTGGGAGAAGTAATGAGATAATTCATAGGAACCAATTGAGAGGTGATAGTTAAAGTCCTAGGGATGAATGAGATCAACTGGGGACAAGGTGCAGAGAAAAGAAGATCATTGACAGCAACTTGGGAATTATTAAGGAATTAGGAGAAAGATAAAATGATAAGGCAGCAAAGAAGAAATGAGTTAGAAAGGCCAAGAATTAGAAGAAGTCAGTGGAAGAGAGAGTGTCCAGAAGGAAGAGGTAGGTGTTCATTACTGTTGAGAACTACAGAAAGAGATTGGAGAATGAGAACTGAGAAAAAGTAATTGGACTTGATGTAATGGGATCATTGGGAACTTGTTAAGCGATTAGCCTAAATAGAAGGGTAGGTAAGGAAGCCAGATTGCAAAGAAATCCTTGTTAATCCTCATTGGCTCCAACCACTAAAACCTTTTCTGCAAAACCCAGCAGCCTAACCAGAGCCTATGTCACATTTCACAACTTCTCCTAGGTATGTGCCAAGTTGGAGACAGCTTCCTTTACATGAATTCTTCTGTAGCAAATTACCTTGTGTTTACTTCTCTGTGCACACACTGTTTTCCTCTGGTAGAGGACAAGCTCATGAAAGAGAAATGAAGGTGACAGAAAAAGCAAATTATGGGGTGTCCCAAAAAGTCTTAGGCTGGTGTTAATAATATCTTTGGGGATACCTGTATATCAATAAAAGTTTTCAACATAAAATAAATCATAAAAAGAAAAGAATGCACATTCTGCAGGCACGTGATGATGTTTCCCCCTCCCTACCCCAGCCCCCAACCCCTTGCCTTCAAGGAGTTTAAAATCTAATTAATATAATTGAGAGTTATAATTATGTAAAATATAGCAATAAGTGTATGTGTTTGCTCATATATATATATACATACACATACACATACACTCTCTCCGTACATATAAATATATATATATATATGTATATATATATATATATATATACACACACACACACACACACACACACACACTCTCTCTCTCTCTCTTTATGATCTCACTGGCTGGATCTTGTCCATTTAGCTGCTTTATATAGATATGATTTCCAGTTATACATCTTCATTCCTAATCTTCCTCCTAACCACCAGAGTCACCAATCACTTGCTGAACCTTTCTTCCTGGGTGTCAAACTCAAACTCAAACTAAACATGTCCAAAATCGAATTCATTACCTTGCTTCCCAATTCTGTCTCTACTCCAAAGTTCCCTGTTACTGTTGAGTTTCCCTATTCCCATTCCATCCTGCAACTCGCTCTGCTGTCTATTCTTAGAATTATCCTCAATTCTTCCCTTTCCCTGGCTCACTACATCCAATCAGTTGACCTTCTTCTCCCTTTCATCTCCTTTACTGCTACTATCCTCCTTCGTATCCTTATCACCTCACACTTAGACTATTAAAATTGTCTCCTGGTTGAAATCCCAGCTGGCTTCCACCTCTCCCCCTTCCAATCCATCCTCAAAAAATATGACAATATATTTTTTAACATATAAAAATATTAAGCAAGGTGACCATTTCCCTGCCCTGCTCAAAAATCCTAAGTAACTCCACATTGCTTCCACAATAAAATGCAAACTCATTTTCTTGGTAGTACTGCCTCCCTTTCCAGCTTCATTTCACACTGTTTTGCTTCATGAATTCTATGTTCCAGACAAGCTCAACTACCACTGCTTTTTCTCTGGTCTGGACATGACATCCAGGCCCTGGCCCCAGCATTTGTACAAGCTGCTGTCCCTCCTCTTGGCCCCTTGTTCCTTATATCTGCCTCTCCAAATCCTAGCTTGACTTAGGTGTCATCTCTGGGAAGACCTCCCTTATTTTCCAACCCTTTCCCCTATCCTCCCCCCCAGGTCATCTCCCTCACTTCATCTGAAACTCTTAGCCTGCGGCGGAATGTAAATTCCTTGAAGGCAAGGACTGTTCTACTTTTTTCTTTGTATTCTCAGTACAAAGCCCAGCCTGACAGCAAGGAAAGCTGTTTCAAAATCCTATTTTAAAATACTCACTGATTTTGGCTGAATTGAAGTGAGTTTGTTCTGGATCCCTTCAGGAGACTGTAAGTGCCTCAAGGACAAGGATTGTATCTCTTGTTTCCTGTTTGGCTCCCCATAGAACCACAAGGCTCTTGGCAAAGCAGTTGCTTGTAACAATTTATTAAGTTTTACTGTTTCAATATTGAGTAGCAAATGAGAAGCACCAACTACAGTTAGCCACTAGGGGGTGATGGTGAGTCACACGTGCTTAGGGAAAAGATTCATGTAGTTTACAGTGATGCCTTGGTACTTGGCGTTAATTTGTTCCAGAAAGCAAATTGAGTACCAAAAAGGTTGAGTACCAAATTAGTTTTTCCTATAAGAAATAATGTAAATTGAATTAATCTGTTCTAGACACCCAGAAAATCCAGATTTTATAAAGCATTATGTGCACTAATGGAGCTATAATTTACTAAATAAACATTAACAATACATAGACATAAAAAACAATGATTAGATTAAATAAAATAATTTTAACTTAACTTTACCTGCATTGAAAGGGGATTGTAGGGAGGAGAAATGTTATTGTCTGGAAGGGAAATATCTGGGGGGAACTGCCCTTCTTTTTTTTTTTAAACCCTTACCTTCTGTCTTAATCAATACTGTGCATTGGTTCTATTGTTTGTTTTTTTTAACCCTTTAATCAACACTGTCTATTGGTTCTATTAGTTGTTTTTTTAAACCCTTACCTTCTGTCTTAATACTGTGTATTGGTTCAAAGGCCGAAGAATGGTAAGGGCTAGGCAATGCGGGGTTAAATGACTTGCCCAGGGTCAAGCAGCTAGAAAGTATCTGAGGCCAGATTTGAATCTAGGACTTCCTGTCTCTAGGTCTGACTCTCAATCCACTGAGCCACCCAGCTGCCCTTCTGAAGTTCTTTCTCTTTTTCTTGTCTGACCCTTATCACACCACTGAATCCTACTTGAGATGCCCTAGGCATAAGCTTCACAAGAAACCTATCCAATGATGTTTTTTTTTTGTTTGTTTGTTTTTAAACCCTTGTACTTTGGTGTATTGTCTCATAGGTGGAAGAGTGGTAAGGGTGGGCAATGGGGGTCAAGTGACTTGCCCAGGGTCACACAGCTGGGAAGTGGCTGAGGCTGAGTTTGAACCTAGGACCTCCTGTCTCTAGGCCTGACTCTCACTCCACTGAGCTACCCAGCTGCCCCCAATGATGTTTATTTTTGTCTGAGTGTCAGTGTTCCTCTAAGGTGGGAAACAGTCTGGTCATTTGACAAATTTACAATTCTGCTTGTTAAAGCTTTATCAGGGTGATATTTTTCAATGAAGTTTGGCACTTCCACCCATTTTGCACACATTTCCTTGATTAATGAACCTGAAGAAAACTCCCCGTTACTAGCTATGGCTGTTCCTTTTGAAGTTCCTGCAGTTCCCTAGTATCGAGCTCTTCCTTATGCTCCTGAACTAATGGGTTGTTAACTTGGAAATAACACCCAACTACTAAAGAAGTCAGCAAAAACCAAGCCTTAATCGGGACAGAGATAGGTCCAATCATCAGCCACTACACAGAGCCAGGCGCCAAGATTCTCCGCAGAGTCAGAACCTGGGGCTCCATGGACAGTATCTCTGGGAGAATGCACCACACGAGATGATTCTCCAAAGAGTCACAGAACTTGGGGGTCTTTTATGCCCTCTGGAGAACTTGGTACAATAGACAAGCTGCAAGCAAGCTGCAAAGAGGTTGCAGCCAACAGTTGGGACATCAGGGAGAGGTCAACTACAATGAATACAGAAGGAAAGGGTCAAGCCAAGAGCTGGGCTTCCTGAGAGAGGACTCTAATGCCATGGGAGAAGCCACTAAAACAAGTAAGGCTACTCAACCTTTGACTCTGCCTAACTGCCCCACCCAAACTGAGATCACCAAACATTTCAAGGCAAGGTCTAGAGTTCAATCCAAAGCAGGTGTGCCTGGTACCTGAGCTCTCAAGGCTAAGGGCAAACATAAAACTTGTAGAAAACCCAGTGGACAAGGAGATCCTTTGTTTTGGCTTATGCTTCCCAAGATCGAGAAGCCAACGATTCTAGCAAGCACACTGAGTGTCAGGCAACCATGGAACACCACGACAGTTTTTTCTTGTCAAAATGCATTGAATAGGGGCAGCTGGGTAGCTCAGTGGATTGAGAGTCAGGCCTAGAGACGGGAGGTCCTAGGTTCAAATCTGCCCTCAGACACTTCCCAGCTGTGTGACCCTGGGCAAGTCACTTGACCCCCATTGCCTAACCTTACCACTCTTCCACCTATAAGTCAATACACAGAAGTTAAGGGTTTAAAATTAAAAAAAAAAAAGAATAAATAAAATAAATCAAAAAATGCATTGAATACCAAAGCCTGGTCAAATGGAGTTCTGAAACTGTCTGAGTACAAGGATTTATACTCAATTTTTTACACCACCTTAGTAAATATGTAGTAATTATAATCATTGGAACAGTGAGGTAGCACAGTAGATAGAGCTCCAGGACTGGAGCTGGGAGGTCCTGAGTCCAAATCCAACATTGGACACTTCTTAGCTTTGTGACCCTGGGCAAGTCACTTCATCTCCACTGCCTAGCTCTTGCTTCTCTTCTATCTTAGAATTGATACCAAGACAGAAGATACAGGAGTTTTTTGCTATAAATTTGTAATCACAAATTTATAGCTGGGGGGATTTTTGAGAGCATTAAGTCTTCTTCCCTTATCTTACAACTATTTAAAGTAAAATGAAGGGGGCAGCTGGGTAAATCAGTGAATTGAGAGCCAGGCCTAGAAATGGGAGGTCCTAGGTTCAAATCTGATCTCAGACTTCCTAGCTGGGTGATCCTGGGCAAGTCACTTACCCTCCATTGCCTAGCCCTTTCCACTCTTCTGCCTTGGAGCTAATACACAGTATTAACTCCAAGATGGAAGGTAAGGGTTTAAAAATAAAATAAAATGAAGTGGTTGGACTTAATGATCTATAAAATCAGTTCTTACCCTAAAATTTCTCCTAAATATCAGGGATAGAAGCCTTACTCAGTCCTTCTAATCATTATTTCTTTCTTTCTCTTGTGCAAGAAGAAGAATAAACCCATAACTAGGAAAACAAAACAAAACAAAAACTCTGCAGCATGCCCAGCAAAGAGTCATCCTGCCTCTGCTTAAAGACCTTCAAAAGAGACAGAACTCACCTCCCTCTTTCTTGCCCTTCTCTGGACAATCTATCTTTTTTTTTTTTTTTTTTTTTTTTTTTTAACCCTTAACTTCTGTGTATTGACTTATAGGTGGAAGAGTGGTAAGGGTAGGCAATGGGGGTCAAGTGACTTGCCCAGGGTCACACAGCTGGGAAGTGTCTGAGGCCAGATTTGAACCTAGGTCCTCCCGTCTCTAGGCCTGGCTCTCAATCCACTGAGCTACCCAGCTGCCCCTCTGGACAATCTATCTTATTGATGTCCTTTCTAGAATGTGGTATCCAGGCCTAGAGTTGGGAGTTTTTGGATCCAAATCTGGCCTCGGACACTTCCTAGCTGTGTGACCTTGGACAAGTCACTTAACCTGTTGCCTAGCCCTTGCCACTCTTCTGCCTTGGAACAGATACTTCGAATTGACTTTATTTATTTTTTTTTAACCCTTACCTTCTGTCTTGGAGTCAATTCTGTGTATTGGCTCCAAGGCAGAAGAGTGGTAAGGGTAGGCAATGGGGTTCAAGTGACTTGCCCAGGGTCACACAGCTGGGAAGTGTCTGAGGTCAGATTTTAACCTAGGACTTCCCTTTGAATTGACTTTAAATAGAAGGTAAGGGTTTAAAAAAACAGTAGGGCATGGCCAAAATGACTTAACAATAACCTATGCTAAAAGTCAAAACAGTCTCTGTTCATCAAAGAAAGAAGAAAAGTACCTATTTGTACAAAAAGATTTAGAGCAGCTCTTTTTGTGGTGGCAAAGAACTGGAAACTGAAGAGATGTCCATCAACTGGGAAATGGCTGAACAAGTTATGCTATATGATCATAATGGAATATTATTGTGCTATAGGAAATGACAAGCAGAATAATTTTAGAAAAAATCTGGATTTACAAAGTGAAGTGAGCAGAACCAGGAGAACATTGTACACAGTAACAGCAAGAATGTACAATGATCAGCTATGAATGATGAACTACTATCATCAATGCAAAGATCCAGGACAAATTCCAATCAAAAGACTCATGATAAAAAATGAAGGAACTGACAGAGCCTCAGAGAAGATCAAAGCAGGCCATTTTTCACTTTATTTCCTTCATGAGTTTTTTCTTGTATGTGTTTCACAACATGACAAACATGGAAACATGTATTGCATAATAGCACATATATAACCTATATCAGATCGCCTGCCACCTCAGGGAGGAAGGAGGAGACATAGGGAGAGAATTGGGATCAAAATTGTTAGAAAAAATGGTAAAAATTGTTTCTACATGTGATTGGCAAAAAATAAGATAAAATATCACTGCAGGGCGTGCGTGAAGATAGTCTCTGTTCTCAAGAAGCTCACATTCTAATTAGAGGAGAAAACATATCCAGAGAATTGATCTGTAGGGCAGATGGGAAGGCTGTCTTTAAGATACAAAGGCAAGGCTGAGGGGAATGAATCTTCTTTAGGAAAATTTTCCATTTCTAAAAACCACATCCATCTCTGAAGTTGTACCGTTTTGACAGTGTCATGGACTTTGGAGAGAACTTTCTTTTATGGGTCATCAGTAACTAAGGGAAAAGGGACTACAGGAACTGGAGAAGCAGTGGCCAAGTTGGGCTGCTCTGAGCAGATCAGCCTCCCCAGGAAAAATGCTGGGTTCCACAAGGAGCAAGGAGCTATGTGTTCTGCCCATAGGGTGTGCTTCTTGCTGGAGAATGACTTAAGCCATGGCCACTGCAGTGCTCCTCGGTACACCACATGATGACTTAGTAGAATAAGAGTCTTGAGGCTCGAGAGGTCCTCCAAGCCCTTAGTTCAAGAGTGGTGAGTTCCGACAGCCACATTTCCTCCACGTGTGCCTCATTACCATTGTACATTCCGCTGGTGCTGACTCTCTTGTCCACTGACTCTGTGTATGTTTGTGGGACTGACTGGAGAGTCTCCACTGACCCATTATGCTAATAAATCATTTTAATCAGACATTTCCCTCAGTTATTAACCATCACAACCCCAGCCTGAGAAGCACGCTTTGTAAATATTCTTCTTTTTGTGTTATTCCTGGAGAAAATCCCTTTTCTAAGCACTAATTGAGTTGGTAACTTATTTGTTAATGGGAAACACGCTAGAGGGAGCATGTGAGCTACAGTGTTAAAAATATAGACTGGTGGGGAACTCTAGAACTGGAGGTAGTCATTGCCCTTCTAGGGACCCAATCTTCTGGTACTGTCTAAATTGGGTGGGGAATGCTACGCATGCTTTTGTTTCCCTCCTTTTACTATAATTCAGTGTGTAAAAGAATAATGAAAAGCTCCTCCCCAGGCTTTGATCTGGCTCTATCTCAATATGAGAAGGCTAAGAAGGGGCGTGGAAAAAGCACTGACCTTCCTCTTCCTCACCCCTCATGCTTATCTTGTGCTGTGCCTTTTGTCCACCCACTCAGCTTTGAACACTGGAAGATCCCTCCACCTTCACTACCCTGTCTCTTCTCCCATTTGTGAGTTCCTACCAGAAATTCCATTTTGAAGAATTGCCCTTGCCAGTCATCCCTCACTCTTCTCCCAGTGGCTCTTCTATGGCATGGGTGCCAAAGATGGCCTGCAGAGCATTCTCTGTGGGCATGCAGCCCCACTGTGGACCACTGTGGTCTGAGCCATACCTTTTCCCTCCCCTCAGCTCCCTTTTCTGTACTGTGTACCCCAACTAGAATGTGAGCTCCTTGACAGGACTGTCTTTCTTTTCGTTGATATTTCTATTCCCATCACTTAACACAGTGTGAGCCACATAGTAAACACAATGCTCTGTATGCCATCTTTGGCACCCATACCACAGGTTCACCATCACAAGCATAAGATATAGGATAACCCTGTTCCTTAGTGCCCTAGGCTGAGAATCTACTAGGAAGAATAGAGGCTTTGGTAGTTTAGGCTCCAAGAGAACCAAATAATAGAACCCAAGGGGAAGTTTTTTGCTGGATCTGGGCAATGGTTCTGCCTTTTCTAAAAGTGGTAGAATAAAATAACTTCATTTTCAGATCATCCCTTTACAGACTTTCCCAGAATCTTAAAACAAAGAACTCAACAGACTTAATTGACTATGAATTGGATATTGGATTAGATAGTTCCCAGAAAATATCCTTCAAGGCCTGAATTTTAAAGGACAATCAAATCTGAAGAACTAGAGACCCACTCCCAGTCACCAAAGCCTCAAGCTTCTGTGAATTCAAGAGACTTAGCTGCTGTTCCTTCTTTTTGAAGACTATTTAAGCACCCCTTTTCTATAGTTTAGTGGAAATATCATTACTGTTCTGTATGTGTTCCCAGATAAGAACTGTCTGCCTCAGTTAGAGAAATAAAGTAGTTATTATAACTACTTTAGTAGTTCTGTATTTTTTATTTTGACAAGAGGAAGGATTTTTTTTTTTGGCAAGTAAGAAAAGATTTTAATTTGGAGTGGTAAGAAAAGAGAAATAGATAAGGCCAAATGAGGTTGATTACTGGACACTTTTCTAGAATTCTTCACTTTCATTTTCTCCCTCTATAGAGTCCATGCCTGTTCAAAGCTATGGCATTGAATGAAATGGTAT
Organism: Gracilinanus agilis; assembly: GCF_016433145.1. Lineage (NCBI taxonomy): Eukaryota > Metazoa > Chordata > Mammalia > Didelphimorphia > Didelphidae > Gracilinanus > Gracilinanus agilis. The sequence continues at coordinate 66,541,313 of NC_058132.1, forward strand.
AGTAAGATAAGTGGCAATAGAATGTTTCCTCCATAAAACTGAAGTCCATCCTCCCACAGATACACTTAGCATCCGTGGGAAGAGTGAATTCACACAGGCAAGCAATAATGTGGCCAGGGCATACACGTAGAAGGATGAGATATCTCATACCTCTGATACTGCCAGACCACTTTTCCCTCTGGGGCTAATTTTATATGCTCCCCTTTTCTGCTCTTATAGTCTCTGCTGAATGTTGCTTGGCCATTGGGGGCCCTGCCCTATACCCACTGGGGGTTGCTTCTCTGAACCCTGTACCACTTGGCATTCAGCTGCACAAGATGAGATGAATGCCAAGTAACTTTCCTAGCTACCTGGCTATAGCCAGCTTCTGGCTTACCTGAATCCTGAAATAGTTTGTGGGAACAACTAGGTAGCACAGTGCATAAAGCATCAAATCTGAAATTGGGAGGACCTGGGGTGTAAATCTGGCCTCAGATACTTCCCAGCGGTGTGACCCTGGGCAAGTCACTTAATCCTATTTGCCTAGCATTTACCAGTCTTCTGCCTTAGAATTAATAATTAATTATCATTTCTAAGACATAAGGTTAACATTAAAAAAAATACATTTTCTAAGTGATGATTTGTTAACGTTTAGAAAGGGAAGTGGTAATCACTAAATGCCAGCACGGTTTCATTAAAAACAGGGGAAAAGGAGATTGGCCAATAGAAGCCTTATCCATAGAACACAGGCAGTTTTTTTCTGTTTGCTGGGTTTGGGGAGGATAGTGGTTATGGTTTGCATCCACTGTATCCAGCTCTAACATGAAAAGATTTCAGAGATGACCTTGTGATCTTCTAAAGGTCCAAAGAATGAACCATGACATGCCAGGAACTAGAATCCACTATAGCCTTCACCAGCATCCGAGGCAGGCGAAATTTCCATATAGCTCTGAGGAACAACCCGGTTGACTCAGTCAAGCAATGGATTGATTACGAGACACTGTCCTGCTGCAGCAAAAATGCGAATTGTCCAGCAGCTACGGCATATTTGGAAGTGAATTTGGTGGGGCAAATACTTTGGCCTAAGGATATAAAGAGGAGACAGTTCCACTTGGCATTGAGAGAGATGCTTTGGAACTTCTGTTCTTGCTCTGTGTTCTTGGCAAATATATCTTTGTAAAAGCTAAATGTTAATTGATTAAGTGAGGTGCTAACTATTGAATCAATCAATGACACAGAGGAAGTAGTAACTGTAATTGGTGATTGATATCTGGGGAAATACACTGGAGTGGGGGCTTGAGTTGATAGAATTAAAAAGATACTCCATTTCCCTTCAGGGGTACCCCTGGATCTTTGAAAGAGAAATTGCCTTCTAGAGACCCAATCTACTAGTGCTAGTGGAAATTTGGATAAAAACCTCCTTATATAAAGGCTATATAAGAGAGTATATATAAAGAGTATATAAAGGCTACAACAGGTTATAGCAAAATAACATTTGTTTCTGACTAGTATCTCAGAGAAAATGATATAGACTTTGATTATAGACAAAATAAAGAGATGTTAAAATGAGATGACTTAATATATTTTTTAATTTCAGCAAAGCATTTGACAAAATATCTCATGATATCCTTGTGAGGGATATAAACTAGATGATATAACCAGGTGGACCTAGAACTGATTGACTGATCCCAAATATAGAGGTTAATGGACTGGTATCAACCTGGAGAGAAATCTTTTGTACACTGCCTTATAGTATAATCCTTGATCCTTTTTTTTTTTTAATCGTTAACCTTCTGTCTTAGAATTGAAAGTATCAGTTCCAAGGCAGAAGAGAGGTAAGGGCTAGGTAATTAGGATTAAGTGACTTTTCAAGAGTGACATAGCTAGGAAGTATCTGAGGCCAGTCCTTGATCCTGTTGTTTAACATTTTTTTCCCCAATGTCTTGGAAAATGCCACACATGACTCACTTATTACGTCTGTGGATGAAGCAAAACTAAACCCTCTAATTTACCACCCACTTCTTAACCCCATATTTCCTAACTTCCTCTCAACACTGCTCTATTGAAGCTGTTCTGTTGATTGTTAGCAATCTCCTAAGCAACAAAGTCTATTGATTTTTTCCTAATTCACATCCTTCTTGATATGTGCCAGTATTTTCCTAAGGAACTAGCCTTGAAGAATATGAAGCTCTGTCTTGAGCTCTGTTGTACTCAAATACTCATTTAGTAGTAGGGAAAAAATGTAGTAGTTATAATTAATCAACCCACTAGCCAACAAGTATAAATAATTCTTCTTCACAAGTGGGAGGCCTGAGGGTGTGGAACATTGCATATAATATCAGATTTTTTTTTGATGCATTCATCCATCTTTGATGAATTTGTTTCTTTTTCATTTTCTTATTTTTTCTTTTAAATATTTGTGGGGGTAGCTAGGTGGTTCATTGGATTTAGACTTAAGCCTAGAATCAGGATGTTCTAGGTTCAGATTTGGCCTCAGATGTTTCCTAGCTATTCCCCCATTGCCTAACCTTTACCACTCTTCTGCCTTAGAACCAATAATCATTGTATTGATTCTAAGGTGGAAGTTAAGGTCTAAAAAAAATTATTTGTTATAAGGAATGAGTTTCTGGAAAGTTTCTGGGAAGGACATAAGGGGAAATCTAAGCCATTTCAAAACAAAAATATATCAATAAAAATTGATTTTAGCAAATAATCCTTTACTTACATAGCCAGCATTACTGACTTGTATTATTAATTTTTAAAATTCAACAAGAATTTATTAAGTACTTATTATGGGCCAAGCACTGTGCTTGGTTGTAAGGATGTAAACTGAAACAATTCCTCCCCAAAAGAGTGTATGTTCTGCATGAGAAATAGCTAGATTTGTATTAGTGGTACTTTTCTCTCTCTCTCAGTCCTTCCTTCCTTCCTTCCTTCCTTCCTTCCTTCCTTCCTTTCTCTTTCTTTCTTTCTTTCTTTCTTTCTTTCTTTCTTTCTTTCTTTCTTTCTTTCTCTCTTTCTTCCTCTCTTTCTTTCTTCCTTTCTTTCTTTCTTCCTTTCTTTCTTCTTTCCTTTCACTCTTTCTTTCTCTTTTTTCCTTCCTTTCTTTCTTTTTAAATTTCTTTTTTTTTAATCCTCTCTTGCTTCTTAGGAAATTTACATTAATGCCACTCATTTAATTAACATTTATTGAGCAATGGGCTCAATAGTACAGTACTCTGATAGGTAATTTGGGGGTGATACCTAAAACAGGAATGGTGTTATCTATAACCTCAACTTGTAATTTCAAGGCACAAAGATGCATGAAACCAAAGAAAGCTTTAAAGTGCAATTGATCAACAAGAAAGGTAATACTTTTTTTTTTTTAAATTTTTTTTTTTAAACCCTTAACTTCTGTGTATTGACTTATAGGTGGAAGAGTGGTAAGGGTAGGCAATGGGGGTCAAGTGACTTGCCCAGGGTCACACAGCTGGGAAGTGTCTGAGGCCGGATCTGAACCTAGGACCTCCCGTCTCTAGGCCCGGCTCTCAATCCACTGAGCTACCCAGCTGCCCCCGAAAGGTAATACTTTTGACCTCACTTCATATAGTAGTTGTCTCCCAGCTTTTGAGGATACTATGGATTTCAGTCAACTTAAGTTGCCTACTCCCCTCTGTCAGGCTGACAGACAGCTGATTGTACAAAGACTTCTTGACCCTGGAAAGAGACTAGAAAGAAATGATAGGCATCCTGGTGGTGGTGATGGACCACTTTTCCTAATAGAATGGCCCAATCAACTACATTGATAGACTGATGTCAGTTTGACTTGTTTACTTAGAGGGTAAGAGGTGACTATTGCAAACAGGGAAGGGGAAGTGAGATATCAAAGGATCTAAGATAGTTGAAAGATTTAAAAAAAAAAGGAGAAGGAAGGAATGACAATTGGCTAGTCTTCTCACTACATAAGGGCTAAGACTTTACAATAAACTCCCTATATCCTTTTGGTCATGAGCCAGCTCCAGGTAAAGTGATGAAGTTATTGAGATAAATGAAGAATAGACTAATTTGGGGGAGGCAGCCTTGGGCATGATGACAACAAAAGAGTAGGATTAGAGGTCACCAAGGGAGCAAAGATAAGGCCTGGGGGTGAGGAATTGCCTGGAACAATATTCCTGGAATAAGGCAAAGTGATTCTGAGAACATACAGATGTGTTATCTTCTGTGGTAATGGGCTATGGGAGGGACTACAAGACTTGAAGTGCTGTAATACTTTCCATAATGATTGGCCTCTGTAGTATTATAACCCTTATGTGTATAAGGATAGCTTTTATAGACTCTAAGGATCCTTGTGCCATCTCTCACTCACACTGGCAAGTTGGATGTCCATTTGATGGTTGACTTCTTCTCCTTTTAAGAAGTCTAGGGGTACCCCTCAGGAGTTGAGGGTTTTCCACTAGTGCTACTATCTTGATCATCTATTCTGATATGTTTCCCTCAATATCAATTTCCAGTTAAAATTAGTATTACTCCAACATTGATCCAGTGATTAATGGCTCAGTATCATTTAAACAATGAACATCAATTTGCTTTAAAAAAAACTCTTTATATTTGGGAATCTATCTGCCAAGATAAACACAAGAATTATATGTAAATAAATGGAAAAACATTAATTGCTCATGGGCAGGAGGAGCAAATATAATAAAAATGACAATCCTACCTAAATTAATTTACTTATTCAGTGCCATACAAAACTAACTTTGGTTAGTTTCACTATTTTTTTAAATAGAAAACTTTTTTATAGAATTAGAAAAAATTATAACAAGGTTCATCTGGAAGAACAAACAATCAAGACTATCAAGGGAACTAATTGACAAAAAATGTTAAGGATGTTGGCCTAGCAGTACCAGATCTTAAACTGTGTTACAAAGCAGTGATCATCCAAACAATATGATACTGGCTAAGAGATAGAAGAGTGGATCAGTGGAATAGACTAGAGGTAAATGACCTCAGCAAGTTCAATAGACCCAAAGATCCCAGCTTTTGGGACAAGAACTCACTATTTGACAAAAATGCTGGGAAAATTGGAAAACAGTATGGGGAAAAATTAGGTTTAGATCAATATCTCCCACCCTATACCAAGATAATTCAAAATGGATAAATGACAAATATAAAAAGCAAAATTATAAGTAAATTAGGCAAACATAGACTAGTTTACCAGTCAGATCTATTGGAGAATTTTTGTACAAACAAAACCAATGCAACCAAAATTAGAAGGGAAGCAACAAACGGGGGGGGGGGGGATTTTATAACAAAATTCTCTGACAAAGGTTTAATTTCTCAAATATATAAGGAACTAAGTCAAATGTACAAGAAATCAAGACATTCTCCAATTGACAAATGGTCATGGGACATGAATAGGCAGTTTTCAGATGAATAAATCAAAGCTATCAATAATCACATGAAAAAGTGTTCAAAATCTCTCCTGATTAGAGAACTGCAAATCAAAACAACTCTGAAGTACCACTTCACACCTATGAGGTTGGCCAATTGGATAGTAAAGGAAAATAATAAATGTTGGAGGGATTGTGGCAAAACTGAGACACTAAAGCATTACTGGTGGAGTTGTGAATTGATTCAACCATTCTGGAGGGCAATTCGGAATTATACCCAAAGGACTTTTAAAAATGGTATGCTTTTTGATCCATCTATACCACTACTGGGTTTGTACCCCAAAGAGATAATAAATAATGAAGATGGTCCTGTTTGTACAAAAATATTTGTAGCGGTGCTTTTTGTGGTGGCAAAAAACTGGAGAATGAGGGGGTGTCCATTGATTGGGGAATGACTGAACAAATTGTGTGGTATATGATGGTGATGGAATACTATTGTGCTATGAGAAATGATAAACTGCTTGATTTCTATAAAAACTGGGAAGATCTCAATAAACTGTGTGGAGTAAAATGAGCAGAACCAAGAGAAACATTATACACAGTAATTGAAATATCGTGGGACAATCAAATGTAATCAGCTTTGCTACTAATAGCAATGCAAGGATACAGGACAATCCTGAGGGACTTATGAGAAAGAATGTGATCTACATCTAGAGAAACTACTGTGGGAGCAGAAACACAGAAGAAAAACATATGATTTATCACTCGTTTATATGGGTATATGATTTGAGGTTTTAATTTTAAAAGATTACTCTATTACAAAGATGAATAACATGGAAATGGGTATTGAGTGATAATATATGTATAACCTGGTAAAATTGCTTGTCAGCTCTGGGAGGGAGGAGGGAAGAGGAGAGGGAGACAACACAAATCATGTAACCATGGAAAAATACTCTGAAAAAAATAATAAAAAAATTTTAAAGAGTTATAGCAAGAAAAAAAAACTCTTACCATCTGTCTTTGAACTGATACTAAGTATTGATTCCTAGGCAGAAGAGTAGAAAAGGCTAAACTATTGGGGTTAAGTGATTTGCTCAGGGTCACACAGCTAGGAAGTATCTGAAGCCTGATTTGAACCCAAGTCCTTCTAACTCCAGGCCTGGCTCCCTATCCACTGTACTACCTAGCTGCCCCATTAATTAGCTTTAAAAAGGATATTTACTAAAAAGGCATAGCAAGAATCAAAGTACAAGCACATCCTCCTAGTTCAAGAACATACTTTCTCCTTTACCACCTCAAAACCTGGAGATAGTGCACTCAAATGTAAATGAAATACTATAAATGAATTATATAAAATTACCATACTTTGTCCCACCAAGATCCTTTTCAAATGCAGCACACTTGATGGAAGCAGTTGATCCCTCACTGTAGCAGGACACTATGTCTTGATCTAGGAGTCAATCCAATGTTAATTGGGTCAAGCAATTTCATTGCTGGTGGGCAGAGAGGTGTCACCACAATAGATGGAGCACCCAGTCCAAAATCAGAAAGACTCATCTTCCTGAGTTCAAATCTGATCTCAGACAGATTACTAGCTGTGGGGCCTTAGATAAGTCCCTTAGTCTTATATGACTGCTGACAAATCGTGGCATAAAGTCTGATTCCTGGACTCTTGTGTTCAACCAACTTTTTGAAGCTGAAAAAGCCTTTTCTTCCTTCCTTCCTTCCTTCCTTCCTTCAAAAAAAAAAAAAAACCTTCCTTCCTTCCTTCCTTCCTTCCTTCCTTCATTCCTTCCTTCCTTCCTTCCTTCCTTCCTTTTTCTCTTTCCCTCTCTTAAAAAATTTTATAGCTCTTACCTTCTGTCTTAGTATCCATTCTAAGAAATATAGCAAAGGCTAGACAATTGGGGTTAAATGACTTGCCCAGGGATACACAAGTAGGAAGTATCTGAGGTCAAATTTGAACCCAGGACTTCCTGTTTCCAGGTGTGGCTCTCTATCTACTATTCTACCTAACTTCCTATCGTTTCTCTTCTTAGAATTTTTTTTAAACCCTCACCTTCCATCTTGGAATCAATACTGTGTATTGGTTCCTAGGCAGAAGAGTGGAAAGGGCTAGGCAAAGGGGGTTTAGTGACTTGCCCAGGGTCACACAGCTGAGAAGTGTCTGAGACCAGATTTGAACCCAGGACCTCCTATCTCTAGTCCTGGCTCTCAATCCACTGAGCTACCCAGCTGCCCCCCTTAGAATTTTCTAAGAGGCTTTTTTTCCTGTTAGAATTTTGGTGTAATGAAACTTTCTTCTCTTTCCCTATGAAGTCTGAGTTAGCATTTCAAATGCTAAAAAACAAAAACAAAAACAAAAAAACTAAGCATCTTAATAAAGACTTTGATTCCTCATTTGTGAAAACCCAAGACAGTTCTTTAGGGCACTTATCAGGTAATTGACATGTCTTAAAAATGTTCTGTCAGAAAAAAAAAATGTTCTGTCAGGTCAGCTAGATGGCATAGTGGATAGGGTGCCAGCCCTGGAATCAGAAAGACCTGAGTTCAAATCTTCCCTCAGACACCTCCTCGTTGTGTGACTCTGGGCAAGTCACCTGATTATCTTGCCCTTTTATCTAGAGTTTTACTAAGATAGAAAATAAGGATTAAAAAAAAAATTACTTGGTCCCCCTTTTTTTTTTTTTGCTTTTGCCTTAAAACAAGAGAAGAATTTCTCCTCCATTTGCCCAATAATAAATTCATAAATAAATTTCTAACTGGTCCCACAATACCTGGCATCATAGATAAGACAATTTACATACATCTCACCTTGTTACTGAATAAATCAGAAAACATTCTTTTCTCATTCTCTTGAACCAAAGATCCCATCGCATAAATTGGGAAATGGGAGTAGCTCCCCACCTGTAATCTCCAAAACTTTGGCCATTTCTAACACTTCAGAAAAGAAGTTTTTTCTATAGAAGAAAGGAAGTCTTGGAAGTCTTGATCTTTAAAATTTCCACACCAACCCAATCTAGGAACTGCTACATCCTTACCCCAATCTGAATACAGATTCAGAGCCCCAGCATTCCACTCCCATCTCCAGTCACCTGTAACAATGTCGTTTTAATAAATTTCTTTTGGTTACAGTAATTGTACTGTCTGTCTTATACATGATGATAGGGAAGTGTTTGCAAAGTGCTTTATGGAACTGAGCTGCCAGAATAATGTCACAAACCTTGGCTGTCCACCTCCTTCTCTTCTCCCAGTATAGTACTGCTTGTGTTACCAAAAAAGACTCCTTGGTGGTGGCATTTGTCACTAAATGAAGGAAATGAAAGGGAGGCCAATTTAGACTTGATATCAAGTTAAATATGATATCAGTTGGCTTGGCAACTTGACTTTCTAACAATATTTGTTGCTGTCATTCCTTAATCGTGTCCAACTCTTCATGACCCCATTTGGGGTTTTCTTGGCCAAGATCCTAGAGTGATTTGCCATTTCCTTCTCCAAATCATTTTATAGATAAGGAAACTGAAGCCAACAGAGTTAAGTCACTTTCCAGGTCACATAGCTAATAAGTACCTAAGGCCAAGTTTGAACTTTTATCTGCATTCTGACTCCAACAGTTCTTTCTTTGTCAGAAGTCCTTCAGAATTGTCCCAGATCATTGTATTGCTGAGAGTAGCAAAGTAAATAAGAGTTTTTAAAAAACAAACTACCTAATTGAAATCAGAATATATTGTTTCACTTTCTTTTATTTGTATGTTTTTATTTGGGGGTTTTGGTATTACACAAGTATTCTCTCACATGACCAATATGGAAACATGTTTTGCATGATTGTATATGTTCAGTAGTTTTCAGGCACGACCCCATTTGAGGTTTTCTTAGCAAAGATACTGGAATAATTTTCTATTTCCTTCTCCAACTCATTATACAGATGAGGAACTGAGGCAATTAAATCTATGTATTTATATACTTTTATATAAAAAGTCATAATGTGGCATTTCTCCTAGTACTCTCTTGCATGTAGGTCATACATTTTGCCACCCTCAAACATGATTTTGGAAAAAACAGCCCAAGACTACCACCATTAAAGACCCATCGCAGCTAGATGGTGCCAGAAAGAATGTCAAGCCCAGTGTACAGAAGACCTGAGTTCAAATTTGACCTCAGACACTTATTATCTGTGTGACCCTGTTTGTCTCGGTTTCCCCATATGTAAAATGAGCTGGAGAAGGAAATGGCAAATCACACCAGTATCTTTGCCAAGAGAGCCCTAAATAGGGCCATGAAGAGTTGGACAAGATTGAAATGGCTGAATGATAGCAACAGCAGCAGCAGCAACAACAACAACAACAACAACAACAACAACAACAACAAGCAAACAAGATGCATTGCCTCCTTTCTCCTTCTTTCTTCTGGCAGTTGTGTCACACTATGGTTCACTTTGTTGTCTACACTAAAAGTGGCAACAGAACAAGGGAGGAAGGGGAAACCAAGAGAAAAGGAGAAGGAGGATTTCTCTGGTTCTGCTAATCCATAATGGAAAGGAGGAACTGGAAAAAGGACTGCTTCTTACCCTTCCTTCTGCTCACATCCTACCTGGGTGGAGAGAAGCTGGAAAAGGGAAGTAGTCAGTGATCTGTTTATATTCCAGGTCCCAAATTATATGTTTTGCAAAGGGTCTCTCCAGCACAATATCTCCCCCACCCACTGATAAGGCAAGAAAAATAGGTCCCATTATAAATATCTATAGCTATGCAAAACAAATTTCCACATTAACAGAAGAAAATATACTTCTGTCTTCACTATGAGTCTATTAGCTCTCTAGCTGGAGGTGGACAACATGTTTTATCATGAGTCCTTTGGAATAGTGGTTAGTCGTGTTTTTCAGAGTTGTTAAGTATTTGAAATTTGATTTTCTTCATAATATTGCTGCTAGCAATGCAAGAATTCAGAGCAAGACCGAGGGACTTATGAGAAAGAAAACTAGCCACATTCAGAGGAAGAACTGTGGGAGGAGAAACACAGAAGAAAAACAATTGCTTGAACACATGGGCTGATGGGGATGTTACTGGGGATGTAGACACTAAACGATAACTCTAGTCCAACTATGGAATTAGGTCTTGATCAATGATACATGTAAAACCCAGTGGAATTGTGCGTCGGCTAAGGGTGGGAGGGGAGGATTTGGGGGAGAGGGAAAGAACATGAAATATGTAACTATGGGGAAATATTCAAAATAAAAATTATAGATAAATAAATATATTGCTGCTAATGTGTAAATTGTTCTCCTTATTCTGATCATTTCACTCTGTATCAGTTCATGTAAGTCTTCCCAGAATTTTCTGAAGCCATCCCCTTTATCATTTCTTATAATACAATAGTATTCCATCATATTTGCATATCATAATTTATTCAGTCATTCCCTAATGAATGAACATCCTCTCAGTTTCTAGTTCTTTGCCTTCACAAAAAGGATTTCTATAAATATTTTTTGAATATATGGGTCCTTTTTCTCTTTCTTTGGTCTCTTTAGGAGTATGCACCTAGTTAGGGGCATTACTGGGTTAAAGAGTATGTACAATTTAATAATTTGTTGGGCACAGTATCAGGAATATTTTCAAAAGGCATCTAAAAGTACTTTTATTTGCCTTCCACAAGTACAGGGGCTAGGTGAGAGGCAGCTACTCCCTTAGAAAATATCACAAATCCAATTCACACACAAGTCAAGACATTGCCCCATGGTGTCTTCAAATGAAGGTGGCATTTGTATGACATACTGAAGAGGAGTGGAGGAGACTATTGTTAAATCTATCACGGTCCAGATTCTGGGAATGCATTTGATCCAGTGGCAATGTTGTAAATTTGAGAACAAGATCCTATATTGGATTTCCATAGCTCAAAAGACTTGGGGAAGATGATTAAAACCTTTCTGATGATCAAATGAAATCAACTTTGCTACTAAAAGCAATGCAATGATCCAGGACAATCCTGACTTATGAGAAAGAATGTTCTCCACATCTAAAGGAGGATCTATGGGAGTAGAAACACAGAAGAAAAATATACGATTTATCACTTGTTTATATGGGAATATGATTTGGGGTTTTGGTCTCATAAGATGACTCTATTACAAAAATGAATAATATGGAAGTTAGTGTTGAGTGATAATACATGTATAACCCAGTGGAATTGCTTGTCAGATCTGGGAGGGGGGTAGGGAAGAGGAGAGGGAGACAGCAAGAATCAGGTAGCCTTGGAAAAAACAGCTTTTGTTTTTACACTTTCATTGTAGAATATGGCCTCTCTTCCTTACCCAGTGAGCCATCCTCTATAACATAGGATCAAAAAGAAACTTTTTTAAACAGTTCAAGAAAAATAACTAACACATTAATCAAATTGGATAGTTTATGTAATGCTACACATCCACACACACCCCACATCTCTGATGAAGGAAAGGAGGTACATCTTTCCAGCCACTATTCTCCAGGGCCAAGCTTTGTGGTTATTATAATTATGCAGAATTCACTTTTGTCCTTGTTATTCCTTTCCATTTCAATTAATTGCGTCAAATTTTTGCCCTACTTTTTTTTAATTTTAATTTTTTTACCAATTACATGTAATAACAAATTATCACATAAGTTTTCCCAAGTTATATGATTGAACTTGTCTCCCTCCCTTCCTTCCTTTCCCTTTCCTGGAGCTGGCAAGCAATTTGATTTGGGTTATACATGTATTATCACACAAAACATTTCCATATTGTTCATTTTTGTAAGTGAATAATCATATAACACCAAAACCGCAAAATGTAATCCCAAATAAACAAGTGAAAATTTGTATGCTTTCATTTGCTCTGCTTCTTCTTATTCCTGTTCAATCATTTTAGTCATGTCCAACTCTTTGTGACTTCCATTTCATGTTTTCTTAGCAGAGATACTGGATTAGCTTGCCATTTTCTTTTGCAGCTCATTTTTTAGATGAGGAAATGGAGGAAAACAGGGTTAAGTGACCCATCCAGGGTCACCCAGCTAGTTCGTGTCTGAAGCTGGATTTGAACTCAGGAAAATGAGTCTTCCAGACTCCAGATCTGGCACTGGGTCAAGAGGTATAACTTTTGTTTTGTTTTGTTTTGTTTTGCATGATTCCGAATTGCTTTTCAGAAAGATTAGACAAATTCTGGTCTCTCTATAGCCCCTCAACATTTTTTGTCATCTTTGCAAACTTGCTGAGTATAAGGCAAAACTTCAAAGTTGTATTGATTTCTTTTTCTTTTTCTTTTATTATTAGTGATTTAGAACAACTCTTTATATGATCATTAATCATTTTCCTTTTTTTTTTTTTTAAAGAACTATTTATTCAGGGCATCTAGGCAACTCGGTGGAGAGAGCCAGGCCTGTAGACAGGAGGTCCTGATTCACATCTGGCCTCAGATACTTCCTAGCTGTGTGACCCTGGGCAAGTCACTTCACCCCAATTGCCTAGCCCTCAACACTCTTCTGCCTTGGAACTAATATCTTGTAATGATTCTAAGACAGAAGGTAAGGGTTTGGGGTAAAAAACTATAAAGATGAAAAATAATAAAGGCTGAAATAATAATATAAATTAGTATTTTAATTAAAGCCATGCTGATAGATAAAGTTATTAGACCACGCGCTTGTAAGAATTCAAAACCGCCGCCCTCGCCATTACTGTCTCCTGTCTCCTCCCCAGTCTGCTGGCCAAGAGACCACTCCCACCTAACCCAGGAGCTTTAAACTCCTCTCTGCATAGAGACGTAGGTGTCCCCACGCCCAAAGAACCGGAAACGGAAACCCGTTGGACCACGGGAAATGTAGTTTGATACATTTCCCATGTCCATAAAAATATATATATACTTTTAGATGGCATTTCCCAAATTTCACTTTTACAAAACCCAAAAACTATTTATTCATATCCTTTGACTATTTATCCATTAGGGCAAGTAGGGAGTATAATCTCTGAGTTCAAATCTGACCTTAGTCACTAGCTTTATGACCCAGAACAAGTCATTTAACATGTTTGCCTCAGTTTCATCATCTTTAAAAATGGGGATAATAAGAGCATTACCTCTCAGGGTTGTTGTAAAGATCAAATAAGATAGTAATTGTAAAGCGCTCAGCCCAGTATCTGGATCTTTTTCATGGGAACTTAATAAATGCTTGTTAGAATTAAAATTAAATTAAAGAGATAAGTAGCCCTAGCAGTTCTACAGTGAATTTTAGCAGAAGGCCCAGGGAAAGCAGCTGAGTGATCTACCGAGGAAAGATAATGTATTCTGGGGGAACAACCTGAATATACCACAAGATAAGGGACATTTGATTTTTTAAAAATTAGTTGAATTTTTAGTTGTATGGGTTTTTTTGTTATATGATGAATTCATTGACTTGTTCTTTCTCTTTTTTTTTAATCCTTATCCTTCTGTCTTAGAATCAATCCTGTGTATTGGTTCCAAAGCAGAAGAACAGTAAGGACTAGGCAATGGGAGGTTAAATGACTTGCCCAGGGTCATACAGCCAGGACATATCTGAGTCCAGATTTGAACTCAGAACTTCCTGCCTCTTGGCCTGGCTCCCTGTCCACTGAGCTACCAGCTGCCCCTTCTTTCTCTTTTTTGATATAAGTGTTTAGAGATATGAATTTTCCCCTAAGGACTTTGACTGCATCCCACAAATTTTGCAATAAGGTCTCACAATGACTAATGAAATTATCTACTGTTTCAATGATATATTTTTTTAACTATTTTTTTAACTTAACTATTCTTTAGGATTAAATGGTTTAGTTCAGAAGGCACCTGTGGAAAGAAATGGAGGAAAACCTAAAATCAAGTCAGATCTCACATATTTACTAGTTTTTCACCCCAGGCAAGTCACCAAGTCACTTAACTTCTTCTGCCTTTATTTCCTAACCTATAGAATGGGGCTAATAATTGTACCTACCTCCCAGGGTTATTATAAAGATCAGATGATATGATACTTATAAAGCATCTGGCATGGGGCAGCTGGGTGACTCAGTGGATTGAGAGTCAAGCCTAGGATGGGAGTTGCTGGGTTCAAATCTGGCCTCGGATACTTCCTAGCTGGGTGACCCTGGATGAATCATTTAACCCCCATTGCCTAGCCTTTACCACTCTTCTGCCTTGGAGCCGATTCTCAGTTTTGATTCTAAGACTAAAGATGAATGGTTAAAAAAATAATAAAGCATATGGCAAATCTTAAAGAGTTATATAAATGATAGCTGTTGTTGTGGGAGAAACGCCCCCAAGTTTGTAGCAGGATCTCGTCCCAAGAATGGGAGATTCAATCTGTTAAATCCAGAAGTAAGAAAAGAATCTTATTTGAAGAAGAGTTTTTTAAGATAGTATAATTTAGGCTGTGATGACTTTAGGGGCTGGTAGAGTGGCTCCCATAATAGAGTAGCCCTTTGAGCTAATGTAGTGGCCCCATTCCCCTGGGCTGCTGAAATAGCCTCAGAGCTGGTGGAGTAGCAGCTCTCCAGTTGTGGAGTAGCATCCTTGGAGCTAATGGAATAGCCTGGGAACTGATGAAGAGCCCCCCCTTTGTGAAAAGAGTTTCCATATTTATTGAGGACCCTGGACTGCCAGACCCCTCTGTGCTCATCTCATGTTTCCCCCCATTGATCCCCCACCATATTTTGTCAGCATGGCAGAGGTCTCGCTACCCCTCTGGAATGCCTTCATCAAAGGGGAAATACAACCAAGGTAAACACAGTACAATGCAAATGGTTCTCATCTTAGCCTAGTCATTCAGAATAATGTAAGGTAAATATAGGCACAAAGCTGTGGCACAGAGCAGCCGGACAGTTTTGAATTAAGGTATGGAATAGTATAAACCCATTATGAATGATAAACAATACAGAATGGTTAACTGATTCATACTACAAATTCTGCAATTTATGCTTAGCTAGTGCTAACTGGTGAGAAATACAAGATTGCAGGGCTTGAGGGTCCTGCTTCCTTCGCTGCCCTTTACCCACCTCCATCACTATTATTATTGTCTCCAATCTGTAAAATGATCTGGAGAAGGAAATGACAAACCAAGTGTCTTTGCCAAGAAAACACCAGGATGAAGTTGGACATGACTGAAAATGACTGAACACAGTTTTTAATCCTTTCTTCAATGGCCCTTTATTGAATATGATTTTATTGCATTGTGGTCATTAAGTGATAAGCCTAATATTTCTACTTATCTGAATTTGTTTGTGACATGTTTATGTCTTAATGCATAACTAAGACAAAAGTGGTGACTTCCTAAGCAGATTAGAGGAGCCAAGGAAGAAATTACATATCGATAATGGAAAAGTTTGCAACAAAACGAGGAAAAGAGAAAATCACAAAAGGAAAAAAACAGACAATTTTAATTACACAACATTAAAAAGTTTTTGCACAAACAAAACCAATGCCTACAAGAGAAATAATAACTAGAGGGAGATTATAATAGTTAAGAATATCTAATAAAAGTCTCATTTCCTTAATATATAAAGACTACATAATGTATAAAGAGCTGATTCAAATTTATGAGAATTATAAAAATAAGACCCATTCCCAATAGGCAATTGATCAAAGGCTATGAGCCAGCTTTTGTCAAAATAAGAAAAACAAGTAATCCAAAACCATATTTAAAAAATGCTACAAACCACTAATAATAAGAGTACTGCACATTAAAGCAACTCCTGGGGTTCCACCTTATATCCACTGGATGGATCAAATGGGCCAAAAATAAATCATCAATGTTGGAGGGGCTGTAGGAAAAGAAATTGATTAGTGTAGCATTTAAGGAGCTAATGGGGTGCCCATCAATTGGAGAATGGTGGAATAACTTTATTGTTCAGTCATTTCAGTCATGTCCCACTCTTCATGACTCCATTTGGATTTTTCTGGGCAAAAATACTGGAGTACTTTGCCATTTTCTTCTCCAGGCCATTTTGCAGATGAGAAAACTGGGTAAACAGGGTTAAGTGACTTGCCCAGGATCACACAGCTAGCAAGTATTTGGGATCAGATTTGAACTCAGGAATATGAGTCTTTCTGATTCCAAGCACCTATCCACAAGGCTACCAAACTGCCCAACAACTTGTGATAAATGAATGTAATGAAATATTATTGTACTATAAGAAATGACAAAAGGGCTGATTTCAGAGAAAACTGGGAAGACTTATACATGCTGGTGCAGAGCAAAGTGAGCAGAACCAAGGATAAAATTCATAAAACACTATAAAGACAAACAACTTAAGACTTAAGAACTCTAATCAATTGTAATGACCAACCATGATTCCAGAGGACCAGTAATAAAGAATGCTAGCCATCCCTTGACAGAGAGGTGATGGACTCAAGATGGAGAATGAAACATATATCCTTACATGGTCTGAGTCAGAATTTGTTTTTCATGATTATGTATACTTGTTACCAGTCTCATTTTCTCCTTTTTTAATGGAGGAAGAAAGAGGTGAGAGAGAGAAGAAATAAATGCTTAATTGGAAAAAAAATTATTTAAAAAGAAAGTAATTTTGGGCTCTGGAGTATGAAAGAAACAAGTTGCCCTGACCACTTGTGCTACCTTTGTAGCCACATTGTGTGGCGTAGTCCCTGAGTGTCTTAGTGTCTATTCTTCTGGGTCTTTATGAGAGAATATTTTGTAGCTACTATTTCTCCTGTTGTCTTGCTTTGAGTTAATTATGTCTAATAGCCGATAAGTTTACCAGTGCAAGTTTTAAGAATGTGTGGCTGTTGAACTGGAACGACCTCCAGAAACTGATGCAGAGTGAAAGGAGCAGAACCAGGAAACATATACAAGAGGCTGATACACTGTGGTACAATTCAATGTAAAGGACTTCTCTACTAGCAGCGATACAATGATCCAGGATCCCAGAGGGGCTTATGAGAAAGAACACTATCCACATCCAGAGAAAAAGCTGAGAGAGTGGAAACACAGAAGAAAAACAACTGCTTGATCACATGGGTTGATGGGGAAATGATTGGGGATGTAGACTCTAAACGATCACCCTAGTGCAAATGTCAATAGTATGGAAATAGGTCTTGAAACCCTAGAAATTCATGAGACTTCCTTTTCTTTAGGGCAAAGGACAGGAAACACCTATGGATCACAAATTCTTCAGCACTTCCCAGGCATAATCTACTGAGGCCCACGGAACAACTTGAAAACTAGTTGTGGCATCTGAAACTCACCTAGCTGTGTGATTCTTTCACTCCTCAGAACTTCAGACTCTTCCATTGTAAAATGACTTTATCTTGGTATAGAGTGTGAGATATTGGGCCTAGTTTCTGCCATATTGTTTTCCCATTTTCCACTCTGTTTTTGTTAAATAGCGAGTTCTTATCCCCCAAACTGGAGTTTATCAAACACTAGGTGGTGAGGTTATTTAAATTCTTACATGCTATGCCATTTGGTCCCTATATACTAAATATTGATATGTTTCATTGTCGATGGTGCCTTTATGCATAATATAGTTCTTTTGCTCATTTATTTTTAACAACATCTACTTTTATAATTGCTTTGTCTGAGATCACAATTGCTACCCCTACTTTTTAAAATTCATCTGAAACATCAGAAATTTTGTTCCAGTCCATTTTAATTTGGTATGATTATTTATTTGTCACGTATTTCTTATAAAAGCATGTTATAGAATTCTAATCTATTCAAATCCATTTTGCTACCCTGTTCCATTTTAAAGATGAGTTTATTCCATTTCTAGTCATGACTGTTCTGTTTACCTTTATCATAATCTATACTATTTCTTCTCATTTTTCCCTGTCCTTTTTTTTTAAAGAAGCTATTTGAAAAAAGAATCTTATTTACTCCATGTATTATATTGAATATTCTCATTTGTATTTGGATAAATGGGTTTATTTGCAAATTGCTACCTGTATTCCATATGTGAAATTGTCATTTGGTGGGAAAAGAGTCAAAACTTGGATATACTGTAGCTTGCGACACTCTTTCTCCATTAAGGCAGTGGGAGCTCAGCTTGAACCTAAAAATTAATTTCTCTTAACTAACAATATTTAGGAATGGGCATGAATAAATAGAGTTCTGGCCCAGGACCCCGTCTGTCTGAGGAGAGCAGGGAATCAAATTCTAACCATAACTTTCTGCTCCCCCTTCTGCCAAGAACCAAAGTCTTCCTTGTAAAAGGATTGGTGGAAGAGACTCTAGAAATGTGTATTCATGCCTCCCTGAGAGCCATATGTTGGCACACCCAGGTGGCCACACATAACTAATTACATGGTCAGCTCACACCACACCCTCTTACAATTGCAATGACCATATTTGATCCCAGAAAAAAGAAGAGAAAATGTACCTACTTTTTCTCAGAAGAAAAGTAGAATACTATAGAGAGGGAGAGAGAGAGAGAGAGAGAGAGAGAGAGAGAGAGAGAGAGAGCTGTCTCTTATA
>NC_058132.1:66569931-66583340 GCF_016433145.1 Gracilinanus agilis
AGAGGAGAGGAGAGGAGAGAAAAAGAAAAAGAAAAAGAAAAAGAAAAAGAAAAAGAAAAAAGAAAAGTGTCATCATCATTACAGGCTGATTTGTATAAATGGATGCACACTGATCAGGAGGTTGAGACTTAAAGTGGTGAGTTGGGGATCTAATTTTTCACACACACACACACACACACACACACACACACACACACACACACACACACACAAATGTTATCCCTGAGACAATGAAAGAATTTGAGTGTAGTGGAAACCTAGACCTGCCAATATTAGGGCAGATTAGAATGAGTAAGCCATTCTCAAGAGCAAATAAATATCCACAAGTCCTTAGGGAGAAACTGAACAGAAGGTTTTGTGATGATCATAAAGGCAGTTAAAACATCATGATGCTTTCAGGTAGTTTGTTCAGTAATCAATAATGAGATATTCTTTACCCTCTTGATGCTTTTTGGCATAGCCTTTTTGTGACTCAGCCAGTATATTATTTTGCTGTAAATATTTATAGATTTTTTTTTGAGTATCACAGGCTGTGGATACTTTGTCCCAAGTACACAAACATGTAGATGTTCTCATTTGTTGGAATGATTTATGATGCTTTTTGTTAAGAAAAATGAAGTCAGTGAGCATCAGAGAGGATGCTAGTGAAGTGCTTTGCTCTTCAGCAGGGATGAAGTAAGGAAGGGTGCCTCTTACATAAGGGACCACTCTACTGTAGTCATCTTCATTAAGCTAATTCAGTGATTCCCAAAGTGGGTACCACCACCCCCTGGTGGGTGCTGCAGCGATCAAGGTGGGGCAGTGATGGCCACAGGTGCATTTATCTTTCCTATTAATTGCTATTAAAATTAAAAAAATTAATTTCTAGGGGGCTAAGTAATATTTTTCTGGAAAGAGGGCGAAAGGCCAAAAAAGTTGGGAACCACTGAGCTAATTACTACAACTGTTCCAGGTAGGGCCAGTCTGCAAAATTAGGCATCTTTCTCTGTTTCTTAGATTCATATGAGTAATGCCATCACATTTATATAGCGCTTTAAGATTTGCAAACATTTTGCATATGTTGTTTTTTTTGTTTTTGTTTTTAAACCCTCACCTTCAGTCTTGGAGTCAATACTGTGTATTGGCTCCAAGGCAGAAGAGTGGTAAGGGTAGGCAATGGGGGTCAAGTGATTTGCCCAGGGTCACACAGCTGGGAAGTATCTGAGGTCAGATTTGAACCCAGGACCTCCTGTCTCTAGACCTGGCTCTCAATCCACTGAGCTACCCAGCTCTCTTCATCCCGACCGCCAGCCCCCTCACCCTGAACATATATATTCTTGCCCCATACCAGCAATAAACGGGCCATGCTCCATTAGACTCCCTTGTCTTCTTGCGTGCTTGGACTCCCCTCCCTCCCCCTATGGTCTCTCAGGTGGCTGTTTCACGGACCCCACTGTTGTATCCGGCTGGTTCCGGACAGCAGTCCACAACGAAGGAAAGTTCCACAATCTAACTGTTGCTGCTGATCTTGTGTGTGCCAAGAGATGTGTGGGCAGTCTTCCTGGTGTACAGTCAGAGGCAACCATACTGCTGTAAAATGGTAGATAAAAGCAAGTCATAACAACAATGGGACTCTTCAATAGCTGGCAACCCTGAGCCAGTTTAGAGGTACAGTGGATAGAACACTAAGTCTGGAATCAGAAAAACATGAGTTCAAATCTAGCCTTAGTCGCTTAGTAGGTTTCCGACCCTGGGTAATTTACTCAACCTCCATTTGCCTTAATTTCCTCAACTGTAAAATGGGGATAATAACAGCAACTCTTTCCCAGGATTATTATGAGGACCAAATGAGATATTTGTAAAGTGCTTAGCATACTGCCTGGTACATAGTAGGTGCTACATAAATGCTTATTCCCTTCTTCCCTCTAATCAAGGAAAGACCAAGGGATTTTCCACAGGACACATGAGAGGCTGTGAGCAGTTTTTCCTTGAGCAATCTTCCAGACCTCTTGGTCCTCTGCCAGACTTTTACCACCTAACAAAACTGTCATAGGAAGTGCGCTCCCCGCCACACAGACACCCTGAGACAAAGCCCAGGTTACTCTGTACTGGTTACAGCTTTCACATCCCTGTATTTTTTCTAGGATCCTTTAATGCCTGATCACTAAATTTTACTGGGATAGTGTATTTGACAGGCTGTTTACAGAACAAATACTTCCCATCTCCCCACCCCTAAGCTTGGGAATCTCTTTTCCCCACACGAATGTTCTTTTTTCTTTTTCTTTTTCTTTTTCATAACTCTTAACTTCTATCTTAGTATCAATTCTAAGACAAAAGAGTGGCAAAGGCTAGGCAATTGGGGTTAAGTGACTTGCTCAGGGTCACACAACCAGAAAGTATCTGAGGACAGATTTGAACTCAGGTCTCCCCAACACCAGGTCTAGGGCTCTATCTACTGTGCTACCTCACTGCCAAAGACTGTACCCCTCTACCCCAAAAGAATTTTCATCACGACTTCCTCCTAATCCTCATGCACCCAAGGAATTCCTTTTCCCTAGCCCAGTCTGTCCCCTTCTAGCTCAGTATTTCTCCACATTTTTTTTATTATGAGGAACCCTTTTATTTTTTATTTTATTTTATTTATTTTTTATGAGGAACCCTTTTAAATGTCAGTAAATTTCACAGACCTCTCTCCCACCTCCCTGGTATAATGTGGATCATTAGTATTGAGAAGATTAATAACAAAGATCCACTTTGAATTCCATAAGTGAATTTGTATTTGATTGTTCCCAACAATAATTACCCACATTTGAAAACTACATAATGGAGACTTAAGCTTTGTTTAGGATACAAAAGAGTTTGGGGGTTTTTTAGACCAGAACCATGATTTCACTGGTTGTAGACAACTGCTGTGGGTCAGAGGACCTCAGTTCAGGTTAGCTCCTACTTTGCAGCTTAAGAGTTTTAGGAGGGGGCAGCTGGGTAGCTTGGTAGATTGAGAGCCAGGCCTAGAGAGGGGAGGTCCTGGGTTCAAATTTGACCTCAGACACTTCCCAGCTGTGTGACCCTGGGCAAGTCACTTAATCTCCATTGCCTAGCCCTTACCACTCTTCTGCCTTGGAACCAATGCAAAGTATTGATTCTAAGACAGAAGGTAAGGGTTTTAAAAAAAGTTGTAGGCAATTTCCTGAGAATTTAAGTGGTTTCCCCAGGGTCACCCAGCCAATATGTGTCAGAGGCAAGAAGTGAAAAGAGATCTGTCTAACCACTGCACCACACTAACTGGCTTGTCCACAGAACATATATTTGCTTATTTACTGGCAACCAGGGATGGGTCAGTACTTCTGACTGCTCTGTATACATTTAAAGGGAACCACTCATTGATGGCCTTCTTGTAACCCAGGACCTGTTGCTCAAGCCTGTATTTCCTCCCCAAAACAGGAAACTGAGGAAGAAAGGAACAGAATCTCATTTTTAGTGGGTTTTTTTTTTTTAGTTTCTAAGCTATGATGAAATGACTTAGGGACTAATTCTAAAACCAAAATGTCACAGGACAGGAAACTGGGGAATTCAGACTTCTGAGGAAGATAGATCAAATTTATCATTTAAAAGTTTAGTGGCTCATGGGATAGAGTCACATCTGGAGAACAGAGGTTGTAGATTAAAATCTGACCTTAGACATGTTCTAGCTGTGTGACCCTGGGCAAGTCACATGAGCCCAGTTGCCTAGACCTTACTGCTCTTCTGCTTGATATTTAGTACTGATTCTAAGATTGAAAGTAAAGGTTTAAAAAAAATAGCTTAGATAGGAGACAGTGAAGGTTTCCATGGAATTAAATCCCTTTCTGACCAGCTGTACCAAATCTACTTCCATCTGTATATTTAGCAGGAATTTCACTAAGATAAAGTTGGGGAGGGAGGGACAAGTTGGAGGGATCACATCGTGAGACACACAGATGTTTTTAGCCTGCTAAGAGCAGCACTGCCAAGACAAAGAAAGACATTTTAACAAACATTTTCTCCAAAAGAGGAAGTATATCCAGTCAGATGTTTTCAGGGTGCTTGATATTTTCTGCCATGGGGCAAAGCCCCACATGCCACCCTATTTATAATTTCTGTCTAGGGAGCAGCTGGGTGGTTCAGTGGATTGAGAGTCTGGTCTAGAAACAGGAGGTCCTGGGTTCAAATGTGAACTCAGACACTTCCTAGCTGTGTGACCCTGGGCAAGTCACTTAACCCCCATTGCCTAGCCCTTACCACTCTTCTACCTTGGAACCAATACACAGTAGTGATTCTAAGATGGAAGGTAAGGGTTTAAAAAATAATAATAATAATTTCTGTCTACCTCCATCATTTCTAGCAGTCATAGTGTCCCATCTAGTAGGACATTTATTTTCTAGCTAAACAAGAAACAAGGCTATGAGAGAGGTCACCCAGAGTTAACCATGTCCTTTCTTTTTCTTTCTTTCTTTCTTTCTTTCTTTCTTTCTTTCATTCATTCATTCTTTCTTTCTTTCTTTCTTTCTTCCTTCCTTCCTTTCTTCCTTTCTTCCTTTCTTCCTTCCTTCTTTTCTTTCTTTCTTTCTTTCTTTCTTTCTTTCTTTCTTTCTTTCTTTCTTCCTTCCTTCCTTCCTTCCTTTCTTTTTTTTAAGTCAAACCTCTGCTAAGTTCCTATTTATGGTTAGTTGTGTTTTGTAGGATGATGAGTGATTAATGGTGACCATGACCCATCCCCTAGGGGTTTCCACACACTCTGCTGTGGAGGTGCATTCCACAGGCAGACAGACAACAGCATAAACAGTCACACGATCAGAAGTCTCTCATCACTGTTCATCACAAAGACACGGGATGCCAAATCTTCTGCATACAAACTAGAGGATTTTAGGTTCTCTGTTTCAGCTTTTAACCAAGTAGCCAGAGGATAGACTCCCTCCATCTAGATTAGCCACCTCCAGTCCCATGGACCTAAGTCAGGAGGGCCATCTGCAGCTCCTCCTCCTCATGGAATGCCTTTTCTTTTCTATTTAATACAAATCCACCTTCTCTCCCTCCCGCCTCCCTCATCAGAGGCTCCAAGAAGGTGTTGTGTGTGCAACAACCACATATCCTGGTAAAACCATCTCATCAAGTGGACTAAATCAGGTTGAGGGGAACTGATAGACCTCAGATCCATCAGGGAGTTGAGGGGAACATCCATACTCAGCATGTGAAGACTTCTCCCACAGTGGAATGGGTAGATGAGAATAAATTTGTTCCCGTGGCCTTGAAGATGACTAAAAGCATGAGTTGTGGAGATCTTTAGAGCTTAGCCAGACATCAAAGATACCAAAATCACCCACTGTGTCTCAGGCCGTCACCAATCATTGTGACTTTTATCTTGCCACTTGTCTTTGAGAACTCTGGAAGAGAAAGTGATGCTGAAGACTTGGTGCATCTCTGCCTCACTGAAATCGAATTCACAAACAAGTCAAGACCCCTTGATATCCTGGATCCTCTTGGGAAAACCAAGAACAAACAACAACACTAAAGCTCATACGCCAAGTTATTTATGTGTTTGTTGTCTGCCCCATTAGAATATATATTCCTTGAGAGCAGGAAATGTTTGGGAGATTCTTTTGATCTTTCTTTGTATGCTATTATAGTAAGCACTTAATAAATATTTGACTAATTTTCTGAGTAGTAGAGAGTTTCTATAGTCTATATTTAGGTTCAGCACATTTATAGTTGGCATCTTTGAAGTCAGTCGTGGGAATATCATGATCAGGAAGACTAATTCCAGAATGACTAAAGTCAAAAACAACGTCTAGAGCTACTAGGATTATGGGAGAAAGATAATATGTTCACTGTATATAATAGGACAAAGGACATGAATATATAGTTTTCAGAGGAAGAGTAAACTATCATTTAATAACCTTGTATGGAAAAAATGCTCTAAATAAGTAATTATGAGGGAAATGCACATTAAAACATCTTTTGCTTTCATATCATATCTAGTAAACTCTCAAGATAAAAAAAAATAGAAATAGTCCTAGAGGGGCTGTGGGTCAGGCAGATCAGATAAACTAACATTGTTGTGGAAATAATCATTCTGGAAAAGTATGAGAAAAAACAACTGAGCTGTTCATACCCTTTGATCCATTCCCAGTAGCATATATATTACAAGGACTCAAAGTCAAAAAAGAAACCCCCCTATAATTATCAAAATAGTCCTATCAACACTTCTGGGGTAGCAAGGGTCAGGAAACAAAATGAATGTCCATCCATAGAGGGTTTAACAAAATATTGCCTGTCCATGGCAGACTACGGTGCCCTAAGAAACAAAGGATGTCAAGTCACAGAAACCTGAGAACGGATGCAGAGCAAAGTAAGCAGGACCAGAATGACTTACACAATGACTGTAATAGAAATGAAAACAATACAAAAAGACTACTGAGGATGGAAGAAATGCAATCGCCAATATCGAATCTTTTTTTGTTGTTAGAAATCCTTACTTTCTGTCTTAGAATCATTTCTGCAAATTTGGTTCCAAGGAAGAAGATTGGTAAGGGCTAGGCAATAGGAGTCAAGTGACTTGTTGAAGGTCACACAGTTAGGAAGTGCCTGAGGTCATATTTGAACCCAAGACCTCCATCTCTAGGCCTGGCTCTCAATCCACTGAGCTACCCAGCTGCTCTTTGATACTGAATCTTGAGGTCAGATAACTGGATTTACACAGCTGCTATATGGAACTCCTTCAAGGGTGACATCATTTTTTTTTTGCTCCCTAGTACTTATTACAATGCTAATCAGTTAACAAACATTTTAAATAAGTTATTTAAATAGTATTTCATTAATTTATTGATTAAATATTTTTATATAAGTATTACAAATATATAACAATAACAATTTATCATAATTTAAATATTACTATTTATTTATTTTTAAAGATTGTTAATAATAGTTTATTTTCCCCAATTACATGTAAAAACTATTTTTTATATTCATTTAAAAATGTTTTGAATTCCAAATTCTATCTCTTCTCTCCACCTTCCTTCCCTCTCCCTGAACAGTAAATAATCTGAAATGGATTTTATATGTGCATTCATGGAAAATGTTTTTCCATATTAGCCAGTTAATAAACATTTAAGGGCCTTCTATATATACCAGACACTTTGCTAAGCCCAATAGCAGGACAAAGAAAGGCAAAAGACAGTCCCTGCTCTCTCCCAGTCTAACAGAGGAGACAATGTGCTAACAATCACATAAGAATAAGCCACACAGAATAAATTGGAGCTGATGGGCAGAGGAGAGGCATCCAAATTAAGGCGAATTGGGCAAATAGTCATAATAATAGCTATTATTTCTATAGCCTTTTAAGCTTTGTGAAGCACAATAGCTATGTTATCTCATTGGACCCTCACAATAAGCCAGTGAGCTAAGTATTATTATCATCCTCATTTTACAGATGAGGAAACTGAGGCTCAGAGAGGTTAAATGATCAAACTCAAGTTTTCTTGACTCCAAATCAAACCCTTGACCCATTAAGACATCTCTTAAATTCTGACTAATTGATAATGGTCTGTTTTGCCTAATTGATTTAGTTCATTACAAGGGAGGGTAAAGAGATGATAAAAGGAAAGTGATTGTGATGTAAACAAAAATAAGTATAATAAGAAAAGTTATAAAAAAGAAGAAAGATAGTTGGGGTTACATTTCAACCTAAAAGAAAAAACCGGTTAATAGTTTGGGTGGGACAGGGGCATTCTAGACTGTCAGCAATTGTTTTTTTTACTTTTTTTTTTTTTAACCCTTTCCTTCCATCTTAGAATCAATACTGTGTATTGGTTCCAAGGCAGAAGAACGGTAAAGGCTAGGCAATGGCGGTTAAGGGACTTACCCAGGGTCACACAACTAGGAAGTGTCTGAGAGCAGATTTGAACCCAAGATTTCCCATCTCTTGGCCTAGCTCTCTATCCACTGAACCATGAAGCTGCCCTTAGCAACCCTTTTTATCTGAGAGTCTCTAGTCAGATGAGTGCTAGCTTGAGGGATTTGTTTGAAATTCTACCAGATGGGATATAGGTTTTTCTTGAACTAATGAGAGAAGAGAAAGGGAAGCTACTAGGCTGACAGTTAGTTACTCAACAAACATTTTGAATGTCCTTTAGGAACTGAGGCAAAGTAAAGGAAAGAGATGAGGATGACTCAGCCCTTGCCCTTTAGGAGTTTTTTAATCACTAGTCTATATTTTAATATCATTTGGATTTTTTTGTTTTGCTTGTTTTAGTCTTTTTGTTTTGTTTTGTTTTGTTTTTATTACATACTTAGTAACTATCAACAACAACAGAAAATATTTAAATAAACAAATGCAAAAAAAAGTACAAAACCACAAACTCTGCATCTTTTACAATTTGTCTAAAAATATCTAAGTTGTATATGTGTGCTAATATAACAGCCATACTCTCCTGTTGGGTTCCCTTTGGATTTGTTTTGCTTAGATATCTTTTCTCTTGATTTTGTGGCATTTTAATATCCCTTGCGAGACTTTGGAAAAGGAAATGGTGATTGCCTTGGGCCATCATGGGTTCAAAAAAAAGCAAATCATGCCAGACCAACCCCTACATGACATTTCATCCTTTGTCTCTGTACCGTTGCCAAAGTGCTTCCACATCCCAGGAGTGTCCTCCCTCCTCACCGCCGCCTCACAATAGCCACAGCTTCCTTCAAAACTTCCTTCAGATGCTACCTCTTACCTTCTGCTGGTCCTGATCCCCCCCAGTTCTCTCACTCTTGAAACCATGCAGAATACAGATTTATGGTTTACTTGTTTGTGTATGTGTTGCATCCTCATAGGAATAGATGCTCCTTTGGGTCAGGCACTTAATGACTATTTGATAAATCAAATTTCCCATTTTCCTTCATTCTATCAATGTCATTTTAAAATGTCTACTATGGGCCATACACCTGGGATTGTGTAATTAGAATTTGTTACCCTTAAACTTCATTTCCCAGAACCCATTTTATCCTCACCTTACATCCTTACATTTTGTAGATAAAATTTCTGTAACTCCACCCTCTCGGGCTCTTCTCCCACTTTCGAGGTCCAGGAAACTACTCTTTACTCAGGTTCTTTACTTTCCCTTTACTTCAAGTGATTATTAATAAATCTTATAAAATATAATGCTTGGAGTTATTGGATGTTAATTTTAATCTTATAGATAGGAGTACGAACAATGATCCCTACTCTTATATTCTAATGGGAGATCAGTGTATAGATAAATATATAGGGATCGGTAATGGACGTGTGATTTTATTAATGGGAAGAAGTCTCTGGATAAAGAAATGTCCTTGAGGGCAGCTGGGTGGCTCAGTGAATTGAGAGTCAGGCCTGGAGATGGGAGGTCCTGGGTTCAAATGTGGCCTCAGACACTTCCCAGCTGGGTGACCCTGGACAAGTCACTTAACCCCTATTGCCTAGCTCTTACCGCTCTTCTGCCTTGGAACCAAACCACAGTATTGATTCTCAGACGGAAGGTAAAGGTTTAAAAAAAATGTACTCAACTATTATAGCTTGGTATTTGCTATGTAACTTATAGTCCTGGAGAACTAGCCAGACCACTGAGAGTTTAAGAGACTTGAATAGGGTCATATATCCAGAATGCATCAGAAACAGGACTTGAACTCAGGGCTTTCTGGCTTCAAGATTGGCTCTCTACCCAATATAACATGCTTCCTTCATTTATTAGTATATGCAGGATAAATTTAAAAAGACTAATAAATATAAAGAGATGGGGTGAATTAGCTATTAGTAGGATCAAGAAACATTCACGAATACAGAAGAAAAACATTTGCTTGATCACATGGTTCAGTGGGGATATGGTTGGGGATTGTGGATTTTAAAATTAATATCTAATAACTATTATATTTTATAAAATTGTATTAATAATAAAAGAACTTAAAAAACCTAGAGTAAAAAGGTGCTAAACTAACTTCAGCCACACCCATGAAGAAGAGAACAAGAGGGAGGAACTTCAGAACTTATAAAACAATAACATGGCCACGTAGACATGGAGGTACAGGAGAGATTAAAGGGAATTTTGGAAAATACTAAGGGACTTCTGGGGGATGAAGTCCAAGGTTCAAAATCTCCATTTATACAGGACGTAGACTCTAAACGATCACCTTAGTGCAAATATAATAATATGGAAATAGGTCTTGAGCAATGACACATGTAAAACCCAGTGGAATTGCACATTGACTATGGAAGGGAGGTGGGAGGAGGGAAGGGAAAGAACATGAATCATGGAACCATGGAAAAATATTCTAAATTAATTAACTAAATAAACTTAGTTTTAAAAAAAGTCTTCATGTAGAAAATGATGATAAATAGTGCCTTGAAGAAAGAGGAATCCCATATGGCAGGGGTTTAGAAGGAATGCACTCCAGATATGGAGGACAGACAGTGCAATATCATGGAGATGGGAGATGGAGATTCACTTTCTATGATCCCATGACCCGAGTTCAAATCCTTCTTCTGACACATACCAGCTCTGGAATCCACGAACAAGTCACTGAATTTCTCTGTGCTCCTCTCTGAGTTACTACTAAGTTACAGAGGAATTGCTAATCTTCACTTGCATAAGGAGTTTCCATATCAGGAGTTCCCTAGATCAATGGAATCCCAGGTATAGACCAAAAGAATTTCTATGTAGGTTCAGGAAGGCTTTTCCAGCCAACCATAAATTCTGGCAGACTCTATCAAGTTGGAAAGACCCAGAAAGGGAGTCAGATCAAGTCAACAACACTTATCTTGTGTCCAAGGACCAGCAGGTCTTACGATCAGTTTGCCAGTGGGGTAGATTCATGTTTTGGCTGCTTTGAATTTAAGCAGTCATTTAACAAGTCACAGGTTGCACTCTGCATTGATGAACTCTTACCTCTGAAATATGAAAGAACATCTAGATAAGAAGAATAGCCCCTAACTGAGGTGATATATTCAGAATGTTTCATTTCAAAAATAGGAACCAAAATGTTGTTGATTTTTGATTGCAGAACTTTCCAAGGTCAAGCCCTATCTTGAGATAGAACTGTAGGAAGTCAAGCACTAATAGTCAATTCTTAGAACTGAGATCTATGATAGAACTAGGGCTTGCCTTCTTCTGGAACTGAGCTTTCAAAAATATTAGTGGTCTAAGCAAATGCAAAGAACTCCAAGGTCAAATTGTTTACGAGGAGAAGCTGCTAAGGAGAAGACAGACCAAGAGGCCACATGGAGCAGCTGTGAGATGTGGACAAGACAAGGCAAAGAACCACACACTGGTTGTGATCTGGAGCCAGAAGGGCAGACCCATTGTGCACAAATTCAAGATTCCAGAATAATTAATCAACACCAAGAAAGGGGACATCCTCTTCTGCCTCTTTCTGACCATCACATTGTAAGGTTGGGTTCAGTTCTGGGTGCCACATTTTAGCAAAGACATTGACAAGCTGGATAGCATCCTAAGGAAGTTTACCAAAATGGTGAAGGGGCTGGAGATTGTGTCGAAAAAAGATCAGTGGAAGAAACTAGGAATATTCATTCTGAAGAAGAGAAGACTAAGGGCAAATGTGAAAGCTGTCCTCAATTATCTGAAGGGGAAAAGGGATCACTTTTGTACTGCTTGATCCCTTGAATCCAAAGGGAAGAACTGAAAGCAGTGGGTATGAGTTGGGAGGCAAATTTAAACATTCTATAAAGAAAAATTTTGATATAATTAGAGCTGTCTAAAAATGAAACAGAATGAAGGGAGTAGCTGGGTAGCTCAGTGGATTGAGAGCCAGGACCAGAGAAAGGAGGTCCTGGGTTCAAATCTGGCCTCAGACACTTCTTAGCTGTGTGACCCTGGGCAAGTCACTTGACCTCCATTGCCTAGCACTTACCACTCTTCTGCCTAAGAACCAATACACAGTATTGATTCCAAGACAGAAGGTAAGGGTTTTAAAAAAAAAAATCTCTTGTCTGATCCTACTCATAGCTAACCAGGAATCTCTTCCATCAAATAATCATTCATTTTCCCCTTGAAGATTCCAGTGATGGGAATCACTTGGGACACTTCCCAGAAGAGCCTTTTCTGCTTCTGGGAAGCACTGATTTCCAAGATGTTTTTCCTTAAAACTAGGCAGTATTTGCTCCATGTAGCTTCCACCAAACCTCACAGGGTCCTTCCAGCTCTGAAATTCTAAACAATGGGGAATAAGGACATCTTACTATTCGATAGTTGTTCTTGTCTGGTTAGTGTGCAGATGTCAGTCATGTACCCTCCTACCAGGGCACCAGATTGCCAGGATTCAAACTAGGCAACATTCAGAAATATTCCTTCATTCATTTCATTCAGAAATAATCAACAACTTTAGCAAAGTTTCAGGATACAAAATAAATGCACATAAATCATCAGAATTTCTATATATTTCCAACACATCATAGCAGCAAGAGTTAAAAAGAGAAACACCATTTAAAATCACCCTAGACAATATAAAATTCTTAGGAATCTATCTACCAAAACAAACACAGCAATTATATGAAAACAACTACAAAACACTTTCCAAACAAATAAAACTGGATCTAAACAATTGGAAAGCCATTGATTGCTCATGGGTAGGACAAGCTAACATAATAAAAATGACAATTCTACCCAAATTAATTTACCTATTTAGCGCCATACCTATCAAGCTACCAAAAAACTTCTTTACTGAATTAGAAAAAAACTATAACAAATTTCATTTGGAATAACAAAAGATCAAGAATTTCAAGGGAAATAATGGAAAAAAATGTGAAGGAAGGGGGCCTAGCAGTACCAGATATTAAACTATACTATAAAGCAGCAGTCATCAAAACAATATGGTACTGGATAAGAGACAGAGAGGAGGATCAATGGAATAGACTTGGGGTAAATGACATCAGCAAGACAGTGTATGATAAACCCAAAGAGCCCAACTTTGGGGACAAAAATACACTATTTGACAAAAACTGCTGGGAAATTTGGAAAACAATATGGGAGAGATTAGGTTTAGATCAACATCTCACACCCTACACCAAGATCAATTCAGAATGGGTGAACGACTTGAATATAAAGAGGGAAACTATAAACATGTTAAGTGAACACAGAATAGTATACTTGTCAGATCTGTGGGAAAGGAAAGACTTTAAAACCAAGCAAGAGTTAGAGAAAATTACAAAATGTAAATTAAATGGTTTTGATTATATTAAATTAAAAAGGTTTTGTACAAACAAAAACAATGCAACCAAGATCAGAAGGGAAACAACAAACTGGGAAAAAAATCTTTATAACAAAAAATTCTGACAGAGGTCTAATTACTCAAATATACAAGGAACTAAATCAGTTGTATCAAAAATCAAGCCATTCCCCAATTGATAAATGGGCAAGGAACATAAATAGGCAATTTTCAGGTAA
>NC_058132.1:66586336-66596811 GCF_016433145.1 Gracilinanus agilis
GGAAAGGAAAGGAAAGGAAAGGAAAGGAAAGGAAAGGAAAGGAAAGGAAAGGAAAGGAAAGGAAAGGAAAGGAAAGGAAAGGAAAGGAAAGGAAGGAAGTTGGATGGCTAAATCCAGTGCATTCTCAGCCACTGCATCAGACAAGATTCATAAAGAAAACAGCAAAGTGTTTAATTAAAACAGAATAGAAAAAATGAACTTGAAAAAATTCAAGTGTTACCCAACTTCTGCTGAAGTCTGAGGCAGCTTTCTGAAACCATGCACAGAGTGAGACAAAATTCTTCATGAGCTGCTGTTGTTGTTGTTCAGTTGTTCTATTCACGTCCAACTCCTCGTAGCCCCTTTTGGGGTTTTCTTGGCAAAGATATTGGAGTGGTTTACCATTTCCTTCCTTAGCTCATTTTATAAATGAGGAAATTGAGTCACTGCCAAAGTTCATCTACTTTTGAGTATTATTTTCCCTACAGATGTGTGTGTGTGCACGCACACATTCATTTATTTGTCACTTGTATCTGACTCTTCAAGACCCCGTTTGGGGTTTTCTTGGCAAAGATACTGGCAGGGTTTGCCATTTCCTCCTCAAGTTCATTTGATAGATGAGGAAACTAAGGCAGACAGGATTAAGTGACTTACCCAGATTTCTACTTTCTACTTACTTTATGAAGCAGTCTAATAATGATTTGTGATGGTCTTTTGTGTAAAGTCCTTCTCTGGGACTTTCTCTATTTTGACACCTTGGGGTCTCTCTCCTCAGGCAAACTTGCAGTTGGGTTCTGTTCCTTTAAGGGAACGGTAGGAGGATTCCTAGAGGCACCTACACTATTCACTCTGATGTTAGAGAGATGTGTACTGGTGGAGGGTTAACAATTATTTATACACACATGCACATGCACACACATACACATATACATATATAATATATGCATATATAAAACATTATATACACACATAATAACATTTTATATTATTATACACATGTATAACACCATTTTATATATATAAACACACATAAAACACCATTTAATATATATATACACACATAACACCATTATATATAAACACACATATAACACCATTTTATATATAAACACACATATATAATACCTATATATGTATGTAACACCATTTTACATATATAAATACACATATAACCATTTTATATATTCACACATAAAACACCATTTAATATATACACACAAATAACACCATTTTATATATAAACACATATAACAACAATAGATATATATATTCATATAACACCATTTACTATATATGCACATATAATACCATTTAATATATATGAACACACATATAACACCATTTTATATATATACATATAACACCATTTAATATATATACACACATATAAAACCTTTATATATATAATACCATTTTACATATATAAACACACATATAACACCATTTTTATATACACACATAAAACACCATTTTATATATAAACACACACAAAACACCATTTAATATATACACACAAATAACATCATTTTATATATATACACACATATAACACCAATAGATATATATTCATGTAACACCATTTAATATATATACACACAAATAACATCATTTTCTATATATACACACATATAACACCAATATACATATTCATATAACACCATTTAATATATATGAACACACATATAACACCATTTAATATATATGAACACACATATAACACCATTTTATATATATACACACATATAACATCAATATACATATTCATATAACACCATTCAATATATATACATACATAATACCATTTGATATATACATATACATATAATGCCACTTTATATATCCATACGCATATAATACCATTTTGTATATATACATATATAAACCTTTGATATACACACATATAGAAAACCACCTTTATATCTGCACATACACATATATCTCCACCTATAACTGTTCCCATATACATATAGGCACACACACACCAGCCGTGGGAGTGGGGGGGCTCGGGATCCTTCCTAGAGAGCACCCCAGTTCATCATCATCAACTTTAAATTTGACCATTTCAATAAGTCTCCAAAGGCCCAGATTGAATCGGCTGGCCAGCCTGAGCTCACAGCCGAGCTCCTTCTTCTTGAATGGCTAAGAGTCAATAAGGAGGAAACAGATCCTGTTTTACTCATCAAAAATATATTTATTTAACTTCCAGTATTTACATAACACAGGGCAAAGAAGCAGAGTTCAAAGTAGCAGCAGCGATAAGGACCCCTCTGGGACTCCAATAGGCAGCCCATCTTCCACATGGGGTCTACTGGGAGGGGCTGGATGCCAGCTGTTGAGGGGACAGTGAACCCTCCTTCCAGGCTCCTCTCCTTGCCCCTGGCAAGCTCTGCCTTGCCTCGGCATATGACCCCACTGCAGAGGGTTACAGATTTAGAGCTGGAAAGAAATCTTAGATCAAGGCCGTGAGTCCAGTGTGGTCCCTCTATAGAAAAGTCTCAGAGACACGGAATGTCTTTCCTAGGACTACAGAGCTAGAAAATGCCTAAGGCAGGATTTAAACTCAGACCTTTAAGTCCAATGTTCTAGGAAGACCCTGGCTTCTCAGGGCTTCAAATGTGAGGTCCTAATTAGGGGAACATGGAACAGTTTGTTTCTCAGATCTATGGATAAGGGGAGGAATTTATGACCAAACAAGAGATAGAATTATAGGATATACAATGGCTAATTTTGATCATATTAAATTTAAAAGGTTTTCTACAAACAAGATTAATGCAATCAAGATGAGAAGGAAAGCAGAAAACTGGAGGGAAAAATTTACAGCAAATGTCTCATTTTTCAAAATATATAGAAAATTAAGTCAAATTTGTTAAAATATAAGTCCTTCTCCATTTGATAAATGGTTAAAAGATATGAACAAATAGTTTTCAGATAAATCAAAGCCATCTACAGTCATATGAAAAAATTCTTCAAATCACTATTTATCAGAGAAAGTCAAATTAAAACATCTCTGAGTTACCACTTCATAACTATCAGATTGGCCAATATGACAGAAAAGAAAAATGATAAATGTTGGAGGGGATGAGGGAGAATTGAGACACTAATATAGGTAGGGTTGGTGTTAGTGGCATTGTGAACTGATTCAACCATTTTTTTTAATGCTTACCTTCCATCTTAGAATCAATACTGTGTATTGGTTCCAAGGCTGAAGAGTGGTAAGGACTAGGCAATGGGGGCTAAGGGACTGGCCCAGGGTCACACAGCTGGGAAGTGTCTGAGGCCTGATTTGAACCCAGGACCTCCCATCTCTAGGTCTGACTCTCAATCCACTGAGCCACCCAACTGCCCTCCATCCAAGTATTCTAAAGAGCAACTTGGAACTATACTACAAGAACTCTAAAATTGTGCATACCTTCCCATCCCGCAATACCATCGCTAGGTGTATATCCCAAAGAGATCCAAAAAAAGAGGGAAAGATCTATTTGTACAAATATGTTTATAGCAGCTCTTTTTGTGGCAACAAAGAATTTGAAACTGAGGGAATGCCCATCAATAGGAGAATGTCCGAACAAGTTGTGGATATGATTGTGATGGAATACTATTGTACTATAAGAAATGATGAGCAGGATGACTGAAAAACCTGGAAAGACTTACATGAACTGATGCAAAGTAAAGTGAGCAAAACCAGAAGAACATTGTACACAGTCACAGCAATATTTTTTTGATGTACAACTGTGAATTACCCAGTTATTCTCAGCAATACAGTGATCCAAGACAATTCCAGAGACTCCTAAAGAAAAATGCTATCTGCCTTCAGAGAAAGAATTGATGGAGTCTGAATGCAGACCAAAACATTCTCTCTCTCTCTCTCTCTCTCTCTCTCTCTCTCTCTATATATATATATATATATATATATATATATATATATATATATATTTTTTTTTTTCCTTTAAAACTCTTGTCATCAGTCTTAGAATAATACTAAGTATTGCTTTTAAGGCAAAAGAACAGTAAGGACTAGGCAATTGGGGTTAAGTGGCTTGTCCAGGGTAATACAGCTAGGAAGTATCTGAAGCCAGATTTGAACTGAGGACTTCCTATCTCCAAGCCTGGCTCTCTATCCATTGAGTCAACCGGCAGCCCTCAAAACATACTATATTTCACTTTCTTTCTGCTTTTTTCCCTGTGTGTGTGTGTGTGTGTGTGTGTGTGTGTGTGTGTGTGAGAGAGAGAGAGAGAGAGAGAGAGAGAGAGAGAGAGAGAGAGAGAGAAAGACAGAGAGACAGAGAGAGACAGAGAGAGATTCTACAAAATGACTATTGGAAAAATGGAAAAAACACAATTGCACATGTAAAATCTATATCAGTTTGCTTAATTGTCAAGGAGCAGGAAGGGGTGGGAGGGAGGGTGAGAAGGAAGGAGAGAATTTGGAACAAAAAAAATTTAAGTTGATATCTAAAAATTGTTTTTACATATAATTGAAGGAAGAGAAATTATTATTTTTAAAAACATGAAGTCCTTTAGAGTAAGGTTGTTCCATCCTTTGTATTTGTATCCTCATTGACCAGTGTTGTACCTGGCACTGGGTATATTATGCTTGTTGATTGATTATGATCCAAGACTTTCCAGAGGTCCCTCAAATCATTATTAATTTCCTAAAATCCCTATGACCAAATAGGTCTCCATCACTTAGAATTCCATTCAAGACTCAGCTCACATTCCATTTCTTAAAAGAGGTGCTTCCTAATTTCTTCAGGCATTTGTATTTTCTCAACTCATTCCAAAAAAAATTGCTTTGTATTTTTTATTTACTTATCCTTGTATATGTTGTGTGCCTATGCCCCCCCCCCCCCCGCCTTCCCTGTCATAGAATTTTGTTCCTTAAAGAAAAGACCTCTTTATTTCTGTCTTGGTTTTTCCAGCAAGCAGTCCAGTGCCTGGCAAGTAGTGGATACTTAATAAATACTTGTTGAATGAACATATACACCCCTGACATGGAGAAGAGAGGATTTCTTAAACTAGCCAAAGGTTAAGGGTGTGCTGGAACCAAGTCCAATGGGCTGCCAAACTGAAAAATTTTCCATGAGAGCATTTATATCTCAGGAATCGGCAAATGCTACAAATAAGAGTTTTATTTATTGTTTTGTTGATTGTTTGGACTTAAGAAAGTGGTGGAGAAATTGTTAATAATGCATATTACACTTACAAGTGTTTTGTACATACATTTTTCTTTCAAAAATCTGGTTGTTAAACATTTACCAGCACATTCCTGCCTAAAGCCCTCTTCGCATCTTTGGTTCACAAAAGCAGAAAAAGCATAGAATTTAAGACTTAATAACTATCTAGTCTAAACCATATAATATGACCCTCTGAGTCGTAGGACTGGAAAAATCACTAAAGTTTATTCAACTGTTGTCAAGATTTTCTTTGGTTAATAGACTGGATAGGATTTTAGAAATCATGTAATCTTATCTCTCTTTTTTTTAAAAATAAATGAGGCCCAAAGAGAGGACTTGCCCAGGGTTATACAGATAGAATTACAGGTGGGATTCAAAGAGAAGCTGTGACAAAGTGGGAAAAGTACTAATTTTATTTCATTTTTAAAACCCTTACCTTCCATCTTAGAACCAGTGTATTAGCTCCAAGGCAGAAGAGCAGAAAAGTCTCTAGGCAATGGGCTTTAAGTGACTTGATCCTGGAAGTGTCTGAGGCCAGATTTGAACTCAGGTACTCCTGTCTCTAGGTCTGGCTCTCAGTTCACTGAGTCACCTAAACTGCTCCTGAGAGCACTAGTTTTAGAATAAAAATACTTGTGTTAGAATCCCAGCTCTGTTACTTAGTATCTATGTGACTATGGGCAAGTCATTTCCCCTCAAAGGGCATCCGTGTCTTCTCCTAAGGTCTAAATCTATCTCTAGACCAAGAAGCCAGGTCCTCTGACTCTAAACCTAGTGCTCTTTCCCCTACATGTATCTAGGGAAAACTCGTTTGGTTATTATCTCCATAGGAATGAATTCAACTACATTCCTACCCCCAAAACCACCATGTTGGGTGTTTGGACATGGCCCCAGGCAATGAGGTAGGAAGGAAGCCAGGCTTTGGAGAAATGGCTTTAGAAGTCATCTCTTAACACTGAAGTATAATACATACGTACACACACACACACACATGCATTGTTTAAGGCTTAGCTGAGGCTGTGGCTATCCATTTGTTTTGAACTAGACTTTTATGTGTGGCCTTTGAAGGGCTTTTGGACAATCCATCCCAGAGAAAAGAAGGATGGATCTCCTTGTCTCCAGCTGCCATATCTGCACCCTTTCTGCCATACCTCTAAAACAAGGATTCTGAAAAGGGTCCTACCCTCAGCATCTGGGAAGAAGTCAATATCACTCACTCTAGGGGTTGATTTACTCCTTTGATGCTTTACATTTCTACCATCCTCTGAAAAATCATTGTGGTGTACAGATGAACTTCTTTTCCCAAGTTATGGCTGATCATACCAAACTGAAAAGGCTTTGAGTGTAGATTCTTAATGGACTGATTATGCCTCTGTTGAATCAGAACTAGCCTGGCTAAGGTTGGAAAGGTTCCTTTCCAGACTATTAGTCACCAGATGTTAAACTTCTGAAGCCACAACCACTCATGAAGCTATCTATACAAATAAGGAAGGGATTACAATCTGCATTAGTGAAGGGAGTACCTAAACAGACAAAACCACAGACCTTTTGAAGTCCAGAAGCATTTAAGTGCATTTCTATTGGTTTTTACAGTTTACAAAGTGCTTTCAAAAACATTGTCTTGATTCATTCTGATCTTCAAAAAATAATAATAATAATCCTGTGATTACCCAGGTAGGTCTTATATTATTATCTTCATTTATATTTACAGAAGAAGTAACAAAGATAATTGACTCAAAGTCACACAAGAAAAAGTAGAGATGAGACTGGAACATAGATGAAATTGAATTGCAAGTCCATTATTCCATTATATCCACTGTACTGCATAAATTCTCAACAAATACTGATTGGGCTTCTTCTACATTCTGTCCTGTCTTCTACAGGACACTGTACTAGGTACAACGGGTTTATAGACTCACAAAGCTCTCTAAATCCATGATCTTATGATCACGGAATTCACGTAATCCAATTCTTTTACTTATCAGAGTTCGTTAGCAGAGGAGATTGAGTGGCAGACCCTAGTTTCTTCTCATAAAAAATGTGGCTCAGGCCTACACTGAGAAAAACAGTAAACCAGAAAACAGTAAATTCATTATCTTCTCCATCATCCAGGAGAAAATTTCCACAAAGAGTGATTCCCAATCCCTCCTTTTCTCTTCGTGGGCTCCACTTACCAGTCCAACTTTTATTGCTGTTACTGTTAAGTCATTTTTGGTCGTCGAGTTCTTCATGACCCCATTTGGGTTTTTCTTGACAAAGATATTGGAGTGTTTTTCCATTTCCTTCTCCACCTCACTTTACAGATGAGGAAACTGAGGCAAAGAAGATTAAGTGATTTTCCCAGAGTCACACAGTTAGTAAGGATCTGAGGACAAATTTGAACTCAGGAAGATAACCCCAGGGCCAGTACTCCATCCACTGTGCCACCTAGCTATCCCCAGGCAAACTTAGCCATTCACAGAGTCATCTTTTATCAGAGTTATTAACCTGAGGATTATGGGATGCTTTCATTGGGATGTTGGCTCCATGGGAGAGATGTTGAAGATTTAGAGGGATTAATCCAGTAATTTTGAATGGGGGAAGAATCAGATGACTAGGGTTCTAGATTTAGCCTTGACTTTTACAGAATGGGAATCAAAGAAATACAAATTTAGTAGCCTTAGAAGGCACCTAGTCTAATGCCTTAATTTTCCAGAGAGGTTAATTGTTAAAAATTACAAAGGTCACAAATAGAAAAGCCTAGGATATGAATTCTGGTGCTGAGACACACCAAATCCTATGTTATTTTCTCTTGAGCAGTGGTTTCCAACATCTTTCTCTCCATGAACCCCTTTTAACAACAACAACAAAATATACTGTGAAACTCTACAGTAATTTAACATACTGATGAAAATATCCAGCAATTATTTACTACTTATGGTGCTATTAAAAAAATTTTAGCACCACTATGCTGAATCCCTAAGGGATTTGCAAACCAATAAATGGGAATCATCACACTAGTGCATACTCTAACATGAGCTTAGAAGCTGGGGAGAGTATTATTTCCTAAAAGCAGGAGGGTTTTTCTAGGGGAAGAAGGAACAACCTCTTCAGGCATCATTGAGATGTTCCCAGCCTATTTAGGAGAAGTTGTCTCACCTTCACTCTATCTACAGCTGTAGCTGTCCAGAGAAACAAGGCAGAGGGAACTGTCCAGACTCAGATGGAGTATCTTCTCTTTCCTTTCTGGATCCCAGCATAACTCCTGCAGAGCAATGGCTCTTGACTCTGGGGCAGGGGAGCTACAGCCTAAATGTTTTTAGAGTTGACAGGGAAGTTGTTGAGGGGAACGACCACTTCTACACCTGTGTCCGTAGTGACCCGGGAACATTTGCGGCTCCCTTTCATGCTTTGTAACCTCTCTTTCAGATGTTTTCGGAACTTCTTGGTGAGGAAGCAATAGATGATGGGGTCCAGGACACAGTTGATGCTCATGAGGCAGAGGGTCACCTGATGGGCATCATTGATGAGCTGATGGACCTGGACATTGTCCTGAAAACCTATTTGCAGCTCTGCCAGAGTCCAGGGCAACTGGACGATGTGATGGGGCACAAAGCAGATGAAGAAGACAGCCATCACTGTGCAAACCATCCAGAGGGCTTTGTGTTTGACATCAGCATTGCTCTGGGGCTGGAGGGGCTGAGCCAACAAGGTCCGGATGATAATCACATTGCAGATCAGGATCACAAGGAAAACAACGAAAAAGCAAAGAACAATGAAGACATGTATTAGGAGGACAGGGATACTTCCTTTTTCGTAATGTTCAAAGCAGCGAGTTACATTTTCTCCAGTGGTCTTTGAGGGAACAGAGTTGGTTGCATCAGAGACAAGAAAATAGGAAGCACATCCCACAATCACCACCCAGATGATGGTGGACAGGAGGATGCCCCGACGACGTGTGGTAGATTGGGCTGCTTTGATGGGGTCTGTCACAGCCTGGAAACGGTTATAAGTGATGACCCCGAGGAAGCACACAGAACAGTAAGTGTTGATGAAGAAGAGACAGCCTGCCACGTTGCAGAGGAATTTGGGGAGGAACCAGTTGCCTTGGTTAAAATAATAGATAATCCACAAGGGCAAAGCAACCAAGAAGAGCAGGTCAGCCACTGTCAGGTTGACCATGAAGATTTTGATCTCATTGAGTTTCTTGGAAGGGTCAAGGCTGATAAACACCCAGAGCACGTAAGCATTGGAGACGATGCCCAGCACAAAGATGATACTATAAACAATAGGGAAGAGAGTGTATCTGAATTCAGAGTCTATCCGGAAGGAGTTATCTTCATCCATTGCTGTGAATGGCAAATGGGCAGCAGGCCACCAAGTATTTTCTGGGCCTAAAGAATGACAGATTATTTCTTTTTAGTGACAGTATAAAAAGTTAACATTCCAATATTTGGGTACTATGTATATATATATATATATATATATATATATATATTTTAAAATATATATACATACTTTAAATATATACATACATACTCTAAATCTATATACACATACATATACATATATATATATATATATATACTTTAAAATACACACACACACACACAGAGGTATTCCTTCTACCTTGTGGGGGTTAGGGGAAAGCACATTGCAATCTGGAAAATCTGCATAAAATTTTGGACCCTCCTTTTATAGCAGAGAAGTCTAAATTTTTTCTTTTTCTTTTTTCTTTTTTAGAAGGTGTTAACCATACCTTATTGTGAAATTTGGGTTAAGTATTTAGTCACAGGCTATATATAAGTGAATGATATAAGTGAATGTTCAGATAACACTACATTTCCAGCTTTTGGTTATCATCCACTGGCTTTCATGTTCTTTTTTGCAGCCTTTAACTTTTTACTTATTTTAACTTTTTAAAAAATTGTGTTTATGGCATTAAAAGATAAAATATGTTGCTATTATACACTAATAGACATATATTTTAAATATTTCTGAGTTTCTAAACTTTTTCTGTGTTGTCTGCATCTTCTGCAAAACTCCCCCAAAAATTCCTTTTAATTTCTTATGCCAACCTGCAGTATAGCAAAACCATGATGGCGAAAGTAGCAATGTGGAAAGGATACCTGTATACATATATATGCATATCTATTATATAATATGATTATATATAATGTATATATGAAATATATATAATATCTATTCTATAACATGCATTATAAATTATATATATATTATATATAACATGGTATATACACACACATATATTACCAGAGAATGCTCAGTGGGTAAGGAGGGAATGTATTCATAAATGAACATAGTATAAAAAAATAAAAGGCA
>NC_058132.1:66598681-66611274 GCF_016433145.1 Gracilinanus agilis
TTTTTTGCAGCCTTTAACTTTTTACTTATTTTAACTTTTTAAAAAATTGTGTTTATGGCATTAAAAGATAAAATATGTTGCTATTATACACTAATAGACATATATTTTAAATATTTCTGAGTTTCTAAACTTTTTCTGTGTTGTCTGCATCTTCTGCAAAACTCCCCCAAAAATTCCTTTTAATTTCTTATGCCAACCTGCAGTATAGCAAAACCATGATGGCGAAAGTAGCAATGTGGAAAGGATACCTGTATACATATATATGCATATCTATTATATAATATGATTATATATAATGTATATATGAAATATATATAATATCTATTCTATAACATGCATTATAAATTATATATATTATATATAACATGGTATATACACACACATATATTACCAGAGAATGCTCAGTGGGTAAGGAGGGAATGTATTCATAAATGAACATAGTATAAAAAAATAAAAGGCATCAGCAAAAAATATTTTAAAATTTTTTTAACTTTAAAAAAGATACCAAAAAGATATTTCTGAAATATCAATAGCATAAGGGCAGATGATTTCTCTGAAAAAGAAAAGTGAGTGCTGTCTAAAGACACCCACATGGCTAAATGGAGAATTCTTTAACAATAAAATAACATGAGGGCAGGGGGCAGCTGGGTAGCTCAGTGGAGTGAGAGTCAGGCCTAGAGACAGGAGGTCCTAGGTTCAAACCCGGCCTCAGCCACTTCCCAGCTGTGTGACCCTGGGCAAGTCACTTGACCCCCATTGCCCACCCTTACCAATCTTTCATCTATAAGACAATACACCGAAGTATAAGGGTTTAAAAAAATAATAATAATAACATGAGGGCAGCTAGGCAGCTCAGTGGATAAAAAGCTAGGGCTGGAGACTTGAAGTCCAAGGTTCAAATCCAGTCTTAGACACTTCCTAATTGTGTGACCCTGGGCAAGTCACTTAATCCCAGTTGCCTAGCCCTTATCACTCTTCTGCCTTAGAACCTATACTTAGTATTGATTCTAAGATAAGGTAAGGGTTTAAAAATATAGCTATATATTATGATATTGTTTGATATATATCATATGATATATAGTCTTCTAATATGA
Organism: Gracilinanus agilis; assembly: GCF_016433145.1. Lineage (NCBI taxonomy): Eukaryota > Metazoa > Chordata > Mammalia > Didelphimorphia > Didelphidae > Gracilinanus > Gracilinanus agilis. The sequence continues at coordinate 66,599,776 of NC_058132.1, forward strand.
TATATAGTCTTCATTCTTATCTGCTCTCTGGATCTGATACCTATGGAACTTCTTCTCTGGAGCTAAAATGAACACGATGACAATAACAAAAAAAAGATTATTCTGACAAGGGGGGAGGAGTGCAATAGGAGAAGAACAAATAATATTGCCTAGATAAATGGGGGAAACAACAATATATCATATATATATGATATAATATGATATAGCTATCCAATGATTGATTGAACCAATGAATATTACTTCCCTTTTTCTTTATTTTTATCCTGGTATAGAAGTTTTCGTGTATTATTTTTAAACTGATATATAAGTTGTGATCATTCTTTGGGTATAAAGGAGGACGTCTCACAAGGCTCTGGTCTTTGGTCTTGACCATAGTCCAGCTTTATTGTGGGACTGGCCCACTCTCAATAAACCTATTTCTTTTTGGCTTGGAGACTTTGTTTCTCTTATTTGCATTTCTGGACACAGAAATTTCACGACACCTGATCCTAATGTGGTGAGCTCTCACAAGAGGAGGTCCACCAGGATGCTGAAGGAGAGGCAAACTGGCCCAGGTCAGAAAAACGGTATTGGGATCAGTCCAAGGAATGCTACACTTTCAGCTGAGACAACATAAAGACATCTAATCTCATCTTCCTGACCAGCCCTGGAGAAAGTTTCCAGAGGCTTCCTCCTCAACTGAGGGAAGCAACAACATGTGCCAGAGACTCCATAGGTTACCAGGCATGTACACACCATTGCCCTTTGAAAATCCCCAAAGCTAGAATTAGAGGAGTCTCCAAGCCTAGACTTAAGCAGGGATCTCCATTAAGGCAAGAGAAAGGGAATTTAAGATGGTAGATTTAGATCCAGAAAGAGCAGCCCCCTCATTTTACAAATGAGGTCCTGGGGCCCAGAGATGCTCTGGGACAAGAATTGATAACTGATGGATTAGAGAAGCTGAATAAGAGTAAGGATTCAAGGATGAAAGTGGGGTTATAAGCCTGGATGACTATGAAAAGGCAGACAGAAATTGGGAGAAACATGTTGATTCCATTTTGGATATGTTTAGTTTAAGATGCTTACAGGGCATCCCGTTTGAAATGTCCAATAGGCAGTTGGTAATAAGGAACTAGTTGGCAATATGGTATCTAGGTGGCACAATAGCCATTGGAATGCTGGATCTGAAGTCAGGAAGACTCATCTACCCGAGTCCCAATTTATTTTCAGATACTTTACCAGCTGTGTGACTCTGGGTAAGCCACCTCAGTCACCTGTTTGCCTCAGTCTCCTCATCTGCAAAATGAGCTGGAGAAGGAAATAACAAACCATTCCAGTATCTTTGCCAAGAAAACTCCAAATGAGGTCACCAAGAGTTGGAAATCAATTGGGAGATAAAGAAAACTCTTTAGAATATTTTGGTTGTTTCCCCCATTTATCTAGGCAATATTATTTGGTCTTCTCCTATTGCACTCCTCCCCCCCTTGTCAGAATAATCTTTTTTTTGTTATTGTCATCATGTTCATTTTAGCTCCAGAGAAGAAGTTCCATAGGTATCAGATCCAGAGAGCAGATAAGAATGAAGAACCAATGCTATGCTCTCATCCTTGTGTGAAACATTACTGATTAGCATCACAGATGGGATTTTTTTCCCATAGAGCAAATGATAGAGTAAACTAATGAGTCAGTCCTCTTTGGTGTTAATATCCCATCCGGAGTGCTGCCACCTCTCATCCTTGGCACCACAACTCCCATCAGCCATCTGAAATAACTAACCCAAATAGCTGTTCTGAGAACATAGGCGCTTTCTGTCAAATCTTATGTCTGGTTTTCCTTGTGTTGTCCCATAGTATATTCCCCTCTCTGGGGTAATTCCCTTCCACTTTGTACATACAGGTTGATTCCATTGGGGAATGGCTAACACAGGCTCAAAGTACTCCTAAATCCTAAAATTATATCTCATGAGCCCCCACCAATGAGTTTATCTTTAATAGTCAGTCAGTTGATACAATCATCTCAAAGCAAAAGCATTTAGTGAAATGATATAGTAAGAATAGTGGCACCAAAATATCTCCTTCTGAGCAATACCTAGGGCACGTTAGTATACAAATCAGTATCAATAGAAAGAGTGAGCATACACATTGCACATTACAGAGAGATCCATGCCCAGGGAGTACATGAGGCCAAGGCAACATTTTCTGGTTTGCAGAGATCCGTATCTTCTCTTACTGCTCTCTCTGACCCCATTTCCTGAGTGGAACAAAGTTGCCCTCTCTCACTCTCTTCTTTTTTCCTCTAAATTCTTTCCTCTCTCATTTACTCTGCCTTCCCAATATGTGAAAAAAGAAGAAAGGATAGTAATAATCACCTGGACAAATCTATCAGTTGGGTCAATGGGTAGTTATGATGTCTATGTGTCAGGAAAATTATCTTTTAATTTTTTTCCCCAGGCATTTTATACATCAGGCAGCCTTGAAAGTACCCAAGAAGTTCTACCACTGGGTTGAGGGGCAAGAAGAAAAATACAATGGCGAAATGGCATTTTCTTGTTAGAAAACTGCAGTCCAGAAAAAACGAAGTTAACTGCTCCAAGTCACACAGATAGCAAAAGGAATGGAACAAAAATTCACTCAGATCTGCTGACTTCAAGGCCAGAACTCTTGCTGAAAGCTCACATTCCCCTCCTTTTCTCTTTCAGATAGAGCTCACTCTTCAGAGGGGGACTCCTATTAGGGGCTCTGACTCTATTCCCAGGAGGAAACTAGGCAAGAAAACTATAGGGGGCTGTGGAGAGGGGTGGGGTGGGGAGGAATCCGTAGTGACTGGGCCCCTGGGAAAACATTGCTAAATGGACTGGCCTTGGGGAAGGAAGAGGAAGCACAGGCAAGGGTGTGGTCCACAGCTCATTTTGGGGAAGTCAGGCATTTTGCAAATTCTCCCTTTTTTAAGTCACTTTCCTATACAGACTTTGTCTCCTAGTAAATAGCTGGCAACCTGGTTCTCCCAAACCACTCCACTGGCTCCTCTTTCTCCTATGCACAAATGCAGTCTAATACATCCTACTTGTGGCTCCCTCCTAGAGCTCATCCCTGCCCTGCAGTCCTGTTCAAGGTACATTTTATGCAATATATGTGCATATGCAAACATGTGTACGCACACGCATGCACACATGCACGCATATGTCCTGTCACATATATCTCCAACAAACTCCTCCACTAAATGATGGATATTTGCTGCCCAATTTCTTTACATACCCACTATCAAACTCAATTTGCTATTATACAACAACACCTGGGAATAACTGGCAAAGCTCTGGAAAGAAGCATTTTAAAGAATACTTTCCTGTGTTCTAAGGTTCTGGCATGTCCTTAAAACATAGTATGACAGAGCTGCGAGAACCTTTAGAACACAAAATGTCAGAGCTGGGAAGGATCTTGGAACAGAGAATACACAGAGCTGAGAGAACACTTAAAACCTAGAATTTCAGAACTTGGAGAGGTTTAAGAACACAGAATGTCAGAGCTCAGAGAACTCTTAGAACCTAAAATGTCAGAAGTGGGAAAGATCTTAGACTATAGAATATCAGGGCTGAAAGAGACCTTAGAACAGAGCATGTCAGTGTTGGGAAGGGACTTAGAAGAAAGCATGTTGGAGTTGAGAAAGACCTTAGGATCTAAAATATGAGAACTGGGAGGGGGCCACAGATCAGAGGATGTCTGAACTAGAAATGACTAAAATTCATCAAATCAGATCAAACTTGGAAATTTGGATTTTTAAAAAATCCACTTGGGATTTTTCAAAAACACCATGGGAAAGGTATATTCCTAGATAGTAGGCAATCTGAAAAACATGGGTTTTAGAAGCCTGTAGTTTAATATGAACCTAAAAAGTGAATTCTATATTGGGACACATTAAGAAGAGCATTATATGGAACAACTAGACGGCTCTAGGGGACAGAAAGCCAAGCCTGGAGATGGGAGGTCCCAGATTCAAATCTGGCCTCAGACATACTTAGTAGTTGTGTGATGCTGGACAAGTCACTTAACCCTAACTGCCTAGCCCTTACCACTCTTTTGCCTTGGAACCAATACTTAGGAGAAAGAGGAAGAGGAAAAGGAGAAGGAGGAGGAGGGAGAGGAGGAAGAGGAGGAGGAGAAGGAGAAGGAGAAGGAGGTGGAGGAAAAGGAAGAGGAGAAGGAGGAAAAGGAGGAGGAGGAGGAGGAGAAGGAGGAGAAAGAGAACAACAACATAGTATCCAAGACTACGAAGGATCCTTTTGTTTTCTTGCTTTGCCCCACCTGGAGTACTCACTGGGTTCCTCACTGGCCACTACATCTAGGAAAGAGAGAATTGAGCTAAGCTAGAAGAGAATAAGGAGGAAGAGAATGTCAGACACTGGGAGATGGTGATAATGATGATGATGGAAGTCGGTCTGCTTGTTCAGGAAATTATTTTGCAAATAAGTTAAAAGTTATTTTTGACCCTACAATCTCATTTCTAAGAATCCCAAAGCCATCAAATACAGAAAGAAAGTCCCATTTAGGCCAAAAAAATTCATAGCAGTACTTTTTTGGGCAATAAAAATCTGGAAGGAAAGTGGGTGTGCAACATTTGGGGAAAAACTGAACCAACTGATAATAACTATAATATTGTTCTTAGTCATATCCCGCTCTTCATGACCCCATTTGAGATTCTCTTGGCAAAGGTTCCACTGGAAGTATTTTGCTTTATCTTCTCCAGCTCATTTTACAGATGAGGAAACTAGGCAAACAGCATTAAGTGACTTGCTCAGGGTCACAGAGCCAGTTAAGTATGTGAAGTCAGATTTGAACTCAGGGCCTCCTGACTCCAAGCCTGGCACTCTAGTCATTGTGCCACCAAGCTGCCATAAGTATCATCCCCAATAGTAACAAGCATTTTTGTTTACAAAGTGCTTACTTTACATTTGCTACCACCTTTGATCCTTACAACCGACTTAAGAGGAAAATGCTATACAGTAGGATTTTAGGATTTTCATAGATGAGGAAATTGAGGCCAAGAAAGATTAAGTGATTTGCCCAGGATCACCTCACTGGGGAATCTCTGAAGCAGGATTAGAACTCAAAACTTCCTGACTCTAAGGCCAGCATTCTACCCATTGTACTACCTAGTTGCCTCCAACATATAAGTGTAATAGAATCCTACTGTATCATAGAAAATGACAAATTTGCAGGATACTGAGAATTATGAGAAGACTTGCTTGAAGTGACAGATGGAAGAAAGCAGAACCAGAAGAATAATACATGCAATGATTACAATAATGCACGCAAAAATAACCCCCAAAAGCACATGAACTCAAGTTAAATAAAACAACCAAAACCAATGGCAGAACACAGATGATGAAACATCTCTCTTTATTCTGGAGTCAGGAAAAACTAGAGTTGGAATCTTGCTTTAGTTATTTCCTAGCTGTAGGCCCCTGGACAAGATACTTAACCTCTGCTTTCCTCAGTTTCCCCAACTGTAAAATGGAGATAATAATAGTATCTGTTTCTTAGGGGGGGATTTGTGAGTCTCAAATGAGATAATATGTATGAAATGTCTTACAAACAGACCTTAAAGGAATAAATAAATGCAAGCTGTTTACTACTACTACTACTACTACTACTACTACTACTACTACTACTACTACTACTACTACTACTACTACTACTACTACTACTACTACCATCATGACCATAGGATTATGGACCCAGAACTAGGAGAGACCTCAAAGGCGGTCAAATACAACCCCTCCTCATGTTACAAATGGGAAAACTGAGCTGCAAAGAGGTTTGTTTGTTTTTTTAAACCCTTACCTATCATATTAGAATCAATACTGTATTTTGGTTCTAAGGCAGAAGAGCAGAAAGGGATAGACAGTGGGGGTTAAGTGACTTGCTCCAGGTCACACAGCTAGTCTCTGAGGTCACATTTGAACCCAGGATCTCTAGGTCTGGCTCCTGATCCACTCCGTCCCTGCTAAGAGATTTAATCGACTTACCTAAAGAAACTCAGTCCATAAGCATTACAGATGGGATTTAAACCCAGGTAAGTCCTCAAGACACCCATCAATTAGTCAACATCCTTTCTAAAATGAGGTGCCCAGAACAGAACCTCTATTCCAGCTGTGGGCAGAGCAGAGCAGACCATACCAGAACCATTCACTCCCTCCTATCCCTCCAGTGACTATGGTTTTCAGCTGCCTAAGATCCCATAAGTCGTGAATGTTTACTTCCATCTCCCACTGTTGGCTCCTAAGTTCCTGGTCCAGAAAAACCTACAAAGCTTTCCCCAACAGATTCTTGTCTGGCCACACTTCTCCTAACCTCTACTTGTGCCCTGGACTTTTCTAAACTCAAGTGTGGGCTTTTACATTTATCCCATTGAAATCTAATCTTATTAAATTTGACCCATCTGTTGGGTAGTCTTATCAGGATCCCCCAGCCAGGGTTCTTCTGGTTGTCATCCAATATGCTGGCTACATTCCCCAGTCTTATGTCATCTTCAGATTAAACGAGCGTGCCCCATTTCTCCTCCTTGGAGAATTCAAGAATGGGACAGAGAGAGATGTTTTTCCTAGGATCCTAGAGCTAAAACTGGAAAGAATTTCAGAGGCTATCTAATCTAACTTTTCCCATTTTACAAATGAGGAAACTGAGAACCAGAGAGGTTAAAGTCACTTGCCTAAGTATACAGAACACAGACTTCCCCCCAGTACCCAAACTGGCCCTTTTTCCATTGTACCATGTTATCTGTGTTGTCCAAGATCACACAGATTAACCAGGATTGAAACCTTCTGACTTCAAAGCATGTGTTCTAGGTGGTACAGAGGATAATATACTAGCTCTGGTGTCAAGAAGATCTGAGTTCAAATTGAGCCTTAGATACTTATAGCACCTCTGGACTTTATCATGACCTCTTATAAGATCCCATCAATCCTGAAACCCACATGTCTGTTGGCACAGTCTGTCCTTGGGGCCCCATCACTGCCTCCCTCTGACCAGAGAGGATAGAGGGTGGACAATGGAGAGTTTCTCCCACATCTTCCCTGAAAGGAGGTCACCTAGGATAACCACATTATCACTTACCACCTTGCTAAAGTCCTCTGGATGTCATCATGCACCACTACTTTTCAGCTTCCTTTTATATGTTGTCCCCCTCCTCCCCCACTGCCCATAAGCTCCTCCTCAAAGGCAAGAGCTGCCTTATGCCATCCTTTTTATTGCCAGGGCTTGGTACAAGGGCTGGCACACATTAGGAGTTTAAAAAAATAGTTATGATTGACTACTATGATCTGCCTCAACTTCCTCAAATGTAAAATGAGAATAATATTAGCATCTACCTTCCACAGTTATTGTGATGACCAACTGAGATAATAATTATAAAACACCTGGCACAGAGCCTGGCACATAGTAGGAGCTAAATGAAAGATTATGTCGTTCCTTTTTTCCACCATCCTAGGCTGCCACTTCCTTGAAGGAGCAGTGTTGTTTATCCTCTGAACAACCGAGGATAGAAGCCAGGATTCAGGATTGGAATAACAATCTCCTCTAAATATCTCTTTACAACTCTGCCAAGATGAAAAGGCTTTGCTCACAGGGCCAGCAACTGAGTCATCCGAGGATCAGCCCAGCCAAGTACAGTGCGAAAGGACTGGCTACCAGGCGATGGATGTTTTGGGGCAGAGCTACTACCAAATGAAGGGGCTACGATCTGCATCAGTGGAGGGTGTACCTGCATTAATGAAAGTAGGAATCAATTTAAGTACTATTTATTTTGTGTAAGGTACCTTGGTTGTGTGGATAAAAGTACTGTCCAGCCTCAAACACATACCAACTGACTGAGTCTCGAGCAAATCATTTAATTCTGTTTGCCTCAGTTTCTCCATCTGTAAAATGAGCTGGAAAAGAAAATGGCAGACTACTCCAGTATCTTTGCCAAGAAAACCCCAAATATAGGGAAAAAACCCAAATGGGGCCCAAAGCGTCTGACATGACCGAAAAATGACTGAACATTTAGGGATTGTTGGCTGATGAGAAGTTAGCCGGGAACAAGGGCTGGACAGAAATACTTCAGGAACCTGGTCCTGATATAGGCATAAGGATACCCACAGGGACACCCTAAATGGGGATTATTCTCCATGGGTTAGAGAGGGGGAAAGGGATGCCCAGGATGCATGAGTGATTTGCCAGAGGTCATTCTTTCACTAGTACATGTTAAAAATCTATTATGTGCTGTGGGCAGCTCTGGGCACTGGGAAGGACAGAAAGACACACAGGCTTTCCATAGTCACAGAGTTTATAGTTTTTTTCTTTATATATATTTATAGGGAATAAGAGACAAGTCATGGACATGAAGAAGAAGGATAGGGACTGGACCTCTGATTTCTTTTTTTTTTTCTATTAAACTCCTTACCTTCCATCTTAGAATCAATACTCTGTATTTGGTTCCAAGGCAGAAGAACAGTAAGAGCTAGGCAAATAGTGTTAGGTGACTTGTCCAGGGTCACACAACTAGAAAATGTCTGAGGCCTGTTTTGAACCCAGGATCTCCCTTCCTTAGTTTGGTTTTCAATCTACTGAATTCAATCTAGCTGCCCCCGGACCTCTGATTTCATTGATATAGGGAACTTCATAGGGGTCATTTTCTCTACCAGTGCAGACAAGCAACTTTCTCTGTAATTTGTATTCTCAGAGAGTTGCCTAGAACCCTGAGAATATAAGTAACTTGCCCAGAATCAAACAGCTTTGTGACTTAGTGGGCTTTTCCTTTCCCTAGAGTCTCTTGCCACCAAGAAAGCCAGAGTTGCTGGACATTCTTGCAGACTCCTGTTTTCCCTGAATCTCCATAGGTATATATCAGAGGCAGATCTCAAACCAGTTATTCCTGGGTCCAAGGGACATTCTCTATCTCCCATACCACACCACCTCTGAAATGGGTGGGATATATAATTAATGCAATAAAATTGATAAAATGCAACAAATGCATGTTATTATATTTGTCAAATATAATAAAAGTGAATGTTGCAAATTGCAGAGAGCAAGCATGGCCCCAAAGACAAGATATAGAAGATCCCTTAGTAGAGGTGGGAGGTCTGTAAGTGTTATCCATTGCACACATTTTTAGACTTTTTCAGTGTACTGAAGAGTTATGCTGTTTTCCCCTCTTTTTCCCCTTTTCTTTCTTTCTTTCTTCCTTCCTTCATTTCTTTCCTTCTTCCCTTCCTCCTTTACTTCCTCTTCCTTCCTTCCTTCCTTCCTTCCTTCCTTCTTTCCTTTCTTTCTTTCTTTTTCTCCCTTTCTTCCTTTCTTCCTTTCTTTCTTTCCTTTCATCTTATAATTAATACTGTGTATTGGTTCCAAGGCAGAAGAGAGGTAAGAACTAAGCAATGAGGGTTAAGTGACTTGCCCAGGGCCACACAGCTAGGAAGGAGATTAGGCTTTTAAGAGTTTGAGGGATTTTTTCATTCTTTTAATAAATGTTTAAAACAAAAGTGAAAGTGAGACAATGACTTTAAAATATAACAAACTGAACTTCCCAGTGACAAAAAAAAAAAGTAAATATAAAAAAAGGAATATGAAGTCCTCTGAGAGCACAGGAGGGAGAGGTCAGTTTTAATGGGAGAGTGGGGGAGAGCAAGAGAAGCTTCATGAAACAAGGGGCACCTGAGCTCTAGCTTGAAGGAATGATGGGTAAGCCAGGAAAAGACCCAGCTAGAAGGGTGGGGCATCTCAACAGGAAAAAGAAACAAGGGTGAGGTGAGGTCTGCCACCTGAGAGAGGGGAGAAGGGGATTTCTCCATTTGAGGGGAACCAGGGGGGAAGACGGAGCCCTAAAAGACCCCCAAAGAAGCTTGATAGTGGGGGCACATGGCTTGCCTGGTAGCCAGGAATCAGAGAAGCCCCAGATCTTTTGCTTCTTATGACTTGGCCCATCCAGAAGAACTCTCTGCTGTGGCAGGGCCCAGGCCCGACGCCAAGAATCACTTTAAACAGAGCTGAGCAGGGAAGGGGAGCCCAAAGCACTCAGCTTAACACAGGGAGGCTTTTCCTGCTGGACCAAACACACCAGGCTCTCAGCCCTCAGGCCACCACTAATCAAGGTTTCCATAAATATTAATGGAGAATGAGCATGATGTACAGGCCACTTTGCACTGTCAGCAGCAACCTTTTTTCCTCTTAGGAAAGCAATCCTTGGTACCTTTCTCCCACCCTCCATCCTCAGCTCTCCCTCGCCCTTTCCCGTACAAATGGGATGGACAGCAGGATACTGATTCCAAAGTTCAGGGATGGGGCTGAGGAACCCTCTGAAACCATCTCCAGAATGGATCAGGGGACCCAGGAGCATCCACTGCAACTCTGCATGGGAGCAGGTCTGCCCAGAAAAAGGCATAAACTGGATGGGGGCAGGGAAGAGGGATGAGCATTAGGGACCAAACTAGAAGAGTTCAACAGAATTGGGTGGCTTAGATAAGTAGTGAGTTCCCCATCACTAGGGGCAGGCATGCAAGAGAAAGCTGGATGACCAAAGGTTAGCCATGTTGCACAATCCATCTGGTATGGTTTAAACTAGATAATCTTTGAGGTTCCTTCTGAGGTTTTACAATTCTAAAACATTTGTGAGAAGTCCCATTTGTCTATTGGAAGCAAGTAGAGAAATTGAGAGCAAAAGATCATAGAACCTAGAGCTGGAAGAGACCTTAGAAGTCATCTAGTCAGAGGCACCTAAGCAGCTCAGTGGATTGAGAGCCAGGTCCTGGCTTCAAATCTGGCCTCAGACCTTTCTTAGCTGTGTGACCCTGGGCAAGTCATTGAATCCCTACTAGCCCCTACTGCTCTTCTGCCTTAGAGCCAATACACAGTATTGATTCCAAAGCAGAAGGTAAAGGTTTAAAAAAAAAAAGTTATTTAGTTCCAGCCTCCTGCTTATTTAACAGATGAGCAAACTGAGGGCCAGAGAAGTTAATTGACTTGCTCCAAGTCACACAGGTTCTATCAGAGGAGGTGTTTGAATTCAAAGCTGGGGGTAGATAAGTTATGGATAATCACCCTGTTCAGATCCTGTTCCCCTTTCCCTTCTTCCTTCCCTTCCTCCCTCCCACCACAATGATTAACCCGACAAACCAAGGACAGGGCTGTAATGCTGCCCTTCCTGCAGTCACCAGCTGGGTGAAACCAGAGATCTGGACTGGCCCTGGGCGCCTCCCTTCCTGACAGTGCCAGGAGGTTTGAGCCTTCCTCTACCTTCTAGAAGACAGTTACCTGCAGCAATTCTTTGCCACAGATCTGTTTTCAGATCTCTGATAAGTATCTCTTGGCGATGGGTCTGATTTATTTCCAAAGAGCTTGGCCTGCAGCTCAGTGAATAAACCTACAGCAACCTCTTCTTAGCCCCATATCTAGCAAATAACAGAGACAGAGAGAACCCCAAGTATGAGATTTTGCCTGAGCCAGGGTTGGCAGAAACTTGTGCCCAACTTCCTGCACCAGAGGGACCAAC
>NC_058132.1:66614872-66679872 GCF_016433145.1 Gracilinanus agilis
GAAGGAAGGAAGGAAGGAAGGAAAGAAGGAAGGGTGAGCCCTGGTTTTATAGTCAAGAGGAAGGACCTGGGTTCAGTGCCTGTCTATGCAGACTTGGGTTCAGTGCCTGTCTGCAGTCGTAATACTATAATCCTCATTTTCCTCATCTCAGAAATAATCAGGTTGGACAGGATGACCTCTGGGGTTCTTCCCAACTTTAAATCTGTGAACCTATGATCCCATGGGTTCAGATACCATTTTCACTCATTGTGCTTGAAGCTGACCTTGCCAGGTGGGAAGCTCAGTTTTTATCTACCGAAAGAGTAAGTGCTAAAGTGGCCCTCTAAATTTCATCACCCTAGGACAAAGCCCTAGTTTCCCTGCCTCCACACACCAGCCTCCTTGATGGACTTTACAAACAACACTCCATCTCCTGACTGGATCTTTTCTCTGGCTGTCTTTCATTCCCGGAACACTCTCCCTTCTCATCTCTGCCTCCTGGTTTCCCTGGGTTCCTTTGAGTCTCAGCTAACGTCCCATACCTATCCAGAAGCCTTCCTGAACCCCCTTAATTCTAGTGCCTTCCCCCTTTAAATCATCTCCAATTTATCCTGTCTATAGCTTGTTTGGACATAGCTATTCACATGTTCTCTCCCCAATTAGACCAGGGGCTTTTTGAGATCAGGGACTAGTCTTTTGCCTCTCTTTGTATCCCACGCTCTTAACTGGCATGCAGTAGATGCTTAATAAATGTCTGTTGACTGACAAGAGGAAATTGCCTCAAATTGATGCTTGGCGGGTGTGTGTGTGGGGGGGGGGGGTCAGAAATTTCAATCCACTATACTTCTAGGGCTAGTCTGTCCCTAGACTGATCCTTTAAAAGAACCAAAATCTTGGTCTTAAGGAAAAATCAAGAAAATGACAATTAAAGACAAGCAGAAGGCGGCTCTGGAATCTGGGGGATGGAGATAGGAAAGGGGAGAGACCCACCTCCGAATCTTTATACTTCCCTTGGACCAATCTGCTGCTGAAGCATCTGGGTCCTTCCCTGGGGATGGGAGAGATGGAGCGGAAGCTGTGTAATAAGGTTTCTAGGGCAAAAAAAGAAGGGAGGCCATTCCCAGAGAAAATGGTCTTGGAGACAAGAAACGGGGCTTCTAAGCTCCACTCTTTGTTAGCTATGTAATCTTGGGCAAGTTGCTTTACCACTCTGAGCCTTGGTTTCTCCCTTTGTATAATGGGGAGAATAACAAGGCTGTGAGGAAAGAGCTTTGTAACAGACTCCAGAAATAAGGGCTGACCCAACCACTGTCCATTCAAGGAATTTGAAATAGCAGGAGGCTGGGCTGAAAGCCCCCTGGATTAGTCAGACTTCCTGCTGTTAACTGACCTCCAAGTCTGAGGTCACAAGGACTCTCCGTGAACTGATCTTATCTCATTAACCGTTCCCAGGTCCCCTCTTGCCGTTAGCTCCCTATCTGTGGGGTTCACTTGGTCCTCAGGCCTACAGGGCAGGAAGAACTGGGAGCCTGGGGCTCTGAGCCAGGAGGGTGGAGGTGGAGTGGGGGGAACACCCTGGGCTAACTCTTTTTATCTTCTTGAACTTGGGAGTTAAGAAAACCCAATAAGAGATTCCCCCCACCCCACCCCCCTTGCCATGTGACTATGGCCAAGTCCCTTTCTCTGGGAGATCATTCAGAGCTTGAAGGGAGTTTAAGAGTCCATCTAATTTAGGGGTCCTTAGCCTAGGCTTCATGGACTTGGGTTTTTAGGTATTTTTTAAGCTATATTTCAGTTTCCTTTTTCTGAAAGACAAAGGTCTTTCAAGCTTTTAAAAATATTACTCTAGGAATATTATGTACAGAGACAAATACATTGTGGTAAAATCGAATGTAATGGACTTTTCTACTAGCAACAATGCAATGATCCAGGACAACTATGAGGGACCTATGAGAAAGAAAGCTATTCACATTCAGAGAAAGAACTGTGGGAGCAGAAACACAGAAGAAAAACAACTGCCTGATCACATGGGTGGATGGGGATATAATTAGGGATATTGATTCAAAATGAGCACTGTAGCAAAAATATCAATTATATGGAAATAGGTCTTGATCAATGACACATGTAAAACCCAGTGGAATTGTGCATCATCTATGGGAGGGAGTGGGAGGAGGGGAGGGATAGAACATGAATCCTATAACCATAGAAAAATGTTCTTAATTAATTCATTAATTAGCATTTTAAAAATTAAAAATATATTACTCTGGGAGCAGTTAGGTAGCTCAATGTATTGAGAGGCAGGCCTAAAGAAAGGAAATTCTGAGTTCAAATGTGACCTGACACTTCTCAGATATGTGACCCTGGGTTAGTCACTTAATCTATTGCCTAACTCTAGAGTATTGATTCTGAGATGAGAACGGTATGGGTTTTAAAAGAAATAAATAATGTTATTCTGAGAAGAGGTTCAGAAACTTCACCTCTGCCAAAGGGGTCCATGAAATAGACCTCCAAATCTGGTCCAAACCCTTCATTTTAATAAAGAGAAAAGAAGTGAATCCTAGAGAAGCAAATTAACTTGCCCAAGATCACACAGATAGCACATATGAAATAGAGAAGAAATATTCAAACCCAGGTCTGTGGATTCAAAATTCAGAGCTCTTTCCAAAATAATACTGTCAGCACCAGGAATCTCAGAGTATGTATGGTCCTAAGGAAAGTGGTTTGGAAAAAAAGAAAACTACAGCCATTTAAATGAAACACAAAAAGGCAAAGGAATGCCAATGAATTACAAAGACCAGTTTTGATCTTGATATGGATCACTAGATGGCAAAGTGGATAGAGAGCCAACCCTGGAGTCAGGAAGACCTGAGCTCAAATCCAGCCTCAGACATTTACTGGTTATGTGACCCTGAGCAAGTCACTTAACCCTACTGGCCTCAGTTTCTTCATCTGTCAAATGAGCTGGAGAAGGAAATGACAAACAGCCAATGGCACTCCAGTATCTTTGCCAAGAAAACCCCAAATGGGGTCACAAAGAGTTGGACATGATTGAAAGGAATGAACAACAATCTTGATTCCTAAGAATAAACAAAGAAGGGCAGAGGTTAGACTAGATTCTCTTTAAGGGCCCTTCCTCCTCTAACTCTATGACGCTCTACAGACTTTGTCCGTAGAGAGGTTTGGGATTCCAAAGGGCAGCATGGTGTATACTCAGTCAGACCCAGTGGCTTTGTTGGTGGGTTTTACTTAACATTTTTCCTTTGTTATAAGAAAGAGTTCAATATGGCAGAAGGGAGTATATCAGGAAATGACTGGTATTTTTTTTTAAATCAATAAAACATTGTTTTAAAAGAAAGTGCTTGGTAAGGTGTGAATCAATACCAAAATGTGAGTTCATTATTATCATCATCTATAGCCACACCCTCTTCCCCCTTCCATCCCAGCATCTCTTCCCTCTCTGGGATACCCAGTCCAGTGGCCTCTTGGGATTCTGGGACTACCAATCTAGAACTAGAAAGGGCTTTGGAGATCATCTAGTTCAACCCTTTCATTTTTATAGGTAAGGAAACCAAAACCCAGGTTGATCAGGAACTTGCTTTTAAGGTCATGAAGATAGTAAATGTAGGAGGCAGGATTTAAAACTATATCCTCTGACTCCAGAGATTCTCTTTTCATTGTACCACAGTGCCTAAGTAGAGCAGCCATACTCAGTCCTAACATTTAACAAAGGAAAGTTTAGAAGACACCCCTTTGTATTTTAAAAGACTCCAGCTTGGCTCCATCCCCAACCATGGCCACAATGGTTAGCAAAACCATTGTCCCTGGCAAGGAAGTCATACAGCACTTGGCAGATGGTGTTATAAATGATCTATGATACTTCGCACTGTCCAAGCTGGATCCTGAGGGAAAGAGCTGAGAGGTGGGTCTAGGAAATACTTTCCTTCCCTTTCAGTAAAGTGTGAGCTGGGTAAATGAGATTCCCTTACTAGAATCTCTCATCATGGGGGAAGAGTAGGAACACAAGACCAGGGAGAGCTCAGGGGGAATGGGGAAACTTGCTTCTTCACCTGACCCTAGAAAAGGAAAAAGCTTTCTTCCTTAGCCAATCTCAGGAGTGATGAATGTTTGATCTGATTTAGTGGGGAATAGAAGTAGGTCTGTGGGAGAGAACCAGTGCCTTATAGAAAGAAGAGCCCTGAGCTAGAAGAAGCAGGGCTGGGGTCTCACTAGGTGTAGGACTTAGAGAAAATGGTTTAAATGCTCTGACCACAATTTTTCCTCTGTAAAATAAGAATAATGATTTGTGGTGGTTGTTTAACCATTTTCAGTCACGTCTGACTCTTTCTTGGCAGAGATAGATGCTGGGATGCTTCTCCAGCTCATTTTACAGATGAGGAAACTGAGGCAAACAGGGTAAAGTGACTTGCCCAGGGTCACACAGTTAGTAAATGTCTGATGCTAAATTTGAACTCACAAAGATGAGTCTTCAAGATTCCAAGCCCCATGCTCTATCCGCTGCAGCGCCGCCTAGTTGTCTCTTCTAGGATATTAGGGCATGACATTCTCTTCTCATCCTCTATGTTTACCACCCCTTGGGATGTTTGAATAAGCAGGGGGAAACGATGGAGGTCCAATGTGCTTGGTGACCTCTGTCCCCTTTTTCTAACATCATTCTTTACAAGTGGTCCAAAACTCAAATAGGGAAACTCCACCCCACCACCAACCCAAAGCAAACCTTCCTGAGCTCAGATCACACCTCCCACATTTTCTATGGAAGGGGGAAGGAGGCAGAAGGAAAGAGACCAAGGATGGCATATTCCTTAGTATCTCTGGCTTTCTTGCTGGTGAGAGGCTCCCTAAACCACAAAGTTATGTGACTCTGAGAAAAGTTACTGAACCTCTGCCTCAGTTTCCTCATCTGTAAAATGGGGGTAATAATAGTACTAGTCGGCCAGAGTTCTTGTGAGGATCAAATTAGTAGATATTTATAAAGAACTTTGTAAATTTAATTTTCTTTTCTTTACCAACTTCAAAGCACTATTTAAATGCCAGCTATTATTATTTATAAATATCATTTTTTGCTAAAACTTTTACCTTCTGTCTTAGTATCAATTCTAAGATAGAAGAGCAACAATGGCTAACCAACTGGGGTTAAGTGATTTGCCCAAGTTCACACAACCAGAAAGCATCTGAGGCCTGATTTGAGCCTATGTCCTCCTAACTCCAGGCCTGGCCCTCTATCCACTGTGCTACCTAGCTGCCCCTATTAATATCATCTTAAAAAACAGAGTTCCCTGGTAGGAAGAAGGCCAGTCTGAGACAATGGAGAGGGGAAGAGAGGAGACTGTGAGGGAGGCATGTGCTTCTTAGTATCTCTAGCTTTCTGACTAGCGAGAGGGTCTGGGAGAAGGAAGAACCCACCAAGCTACAAATGTCCCACAACCTTATCTGCTTCCTCCATAGCCTACTTCATCAGGGTGCCACTTCTCAGAATCCTAAGAATCTTCTCTTTCTAATACACTGATGGTGAAGTCATGAATTGGTCCAACCATTCTGGAGGGCAATTTGGAACTATGCCCAAAGGGCTTTAAAAGACTGCCTGCCCTTTGATCCAGCCATACCACTGCTGGGTTTGTACCCCAAAGAGATCATAAGGAAAAAGGCTTGTACAAAAATATTTATAGCCACAATCTTTGTGGTGACAAAAAATTGGAAAATGGTGGGGTATCCTTCGTTTGGGGAATGGCTGAACAAATTGTGGTATCTGTTGGTGATGGAA
This sequence comes from Gracilinanus agilis, assembly GCF_016433145.1. NCBI lineage: Eukaryota > Metazoa > Chordata > Mammalia > Didelphimorphia > Didelphidae > Gracilinanus > Gracilinanus agilis. The sequence continues at coordinate 66,620,631 of NC_058132.1, forward strand.
TACTATTGTGCTGAAAGGAATAATGAACTGGAGGAATTCCACGTGAACTGGAAAGACCTCCAGGAATTGATGCAGAGTGAAAGGAGAAGAACCAGGAGAACATTGTACATAGAGACCACTACACTGTGGTACAATCGAACATAACAGACTTCTCTACTAACAGCAATGCAATGATCCAGGACAATCCAGAGGAACTCTCAAGAAAGAACTCTTTCACATCCAGAGAAAGAAGTGTGGAAGCAGAAATGCATTAGAAAAATATGTGATCGATCATGTAGTGCAATAGGGATGTGATTAGGGTTTTGATGTTAAAGGATGGCTCTACTGCAAATATAAAAAACACAGAAATAGGTTTTGAACAATGATACATGTATAACCCAGTGGAACTGTTTGTCGGCTTTGGGAGCGGGGAGGAGAAGGGAGAATCATGGATTGCATAACCATGGCAAAATATTCTAAATTTTAAAAAAATATCTCCTCTTTCCCAGCTCCTTCCTTCTGAAGTGCTTCTGGTTCGTGACCAGGATTTGGAGGAGTTCTGGAGCTGGTAAGACTGTTCTTAAACCTTTGGAATTCCACATGGTGAGTGTAAAGACTGAATCTTCCTGAACTTCTCTTAAGGAACTTCCCTTTCAAAAGAGACTCTGTGACTGAAGCTTTTGCTTCATACATCTCCATGGCCTTTGGGCCTCAGCCCTAGGCCCAAGGCTTGGCCTTTTTCCAATTGAGGACTGGCTAAATCTGCTTGGGTTAAACCAGGGACCTGAGAGAATTCTTTAGTTTGTCAGGTTATTTACCTTACCTTATCCTCTCTCTAAATTTCTTACTTTCTCTCTCTTCTCATTTATAAATAAAACTTCCATAAAAGTCATTTTGACTTGAGGTTATTCTTTAATTGGGAATTGATAATTACTCAATTCCCTTGAGACCAAACCTTTTAATATTCACCCAATTAAAAACCCCTTTTTACCCCCTTACACTTCTCACCCTTGTTTCACCCAGGCTAGCAATTAAAACAAACTGTTCACTGCACCAGCATGATAGGCCCCAGTCCATTTGTCATGGGAGCAGATGCATTGATCTCCTGCATCTCTTACCATAACTCTCTGGGACTGAGTCAAATTATTCACAGTCAGAGGGTGCTCTAGACCTATCCATCTTGGACTCTTGGGACTAAGGACTCCAGGTCCAGCAGGAATGGAAATACTGTTTCTCCAAGGAGCCAATGTGCTGAAGGACTATGGATGGCTTCAAGGGAGGATTCTAACTCTTTGTCTTTGGACACTAAGTAACTTCCTCCCCTTGGGCCTCAGTTTCTTTCTTTAAAACAAAGGGGTTAGGGGCAACTAAGTGACTCAATGGATAGAGAGCCAGTCCTAGGAAAAACAGGATCCAAATCTGGCCTCAGACCATTCTAGCCATATGACCCTAGCCAAGTCACTGAACCCCAATTGCCTAGCTCTTACAGCTCTTTTGCCTTGGAGCTGATACTCAGTATTGATTCTAAGAAAGAAGGTAAGGGCTTTATATAAAACAACAACAATAAAATAAATTAGACAAAAGTGTCAGTCAGCCCTTCCAGTTCTGATATTCTGTGTTAATAATAATGATAATAGTTGACATTTATAGAGTGATTTAAGGTTTGCAAAATGCTTTAGAACCATTAGCTCAATTAATCTTCGTAGCAATCCTGAGCGAGGTGTCACTGATTCCCATTTTAATAGACAAGGAAAATTGAGACTCAGAAAGGATGTTATTTGTTTAAAGCCACACTTCTAGTGTCTGATGATCCTTTTCAGTTCTAACATTCTATGTTCTAAGATTCCTCCCAGCTTTGACATTCTCTCCCCTAAAGGTTCCTCCCAGTTCTGACATTCTATGTTCTAAGAACCCTCTCAGCTCTGATATTGTGTGTTCTAGGGTTCCTCCCAGCTCTGACACTCTAGGTTCTAGGGTTCCTCCCAGCTCTGATATTCTCACCACTAAATTTCCTCCCAGCTCTGACATTTGTCATATTTAAACTCTGGGAGCTGAGGGTCTCACCTTGATTGACAGATGAAGACAGTTGGACTGTTGGAATGTTCCCAGAGGCCATGAGGACAGGAGGAAAGGCAGTTGGCCAGAGGATATAAATACCCTGGCAGCCCCCTGACAAGAGCCCTTGGACCCCCTTTGTCTTTTGGGGACCCTTGGCTTTGCTTTGGCTGAGCTTTGCCTAAACTCTTGCCTTGGACATTTGATCTTGAACATTGATTGACCTGTGGATCAGACCGTGGATCCTCTGATTCTCTCTGAATCCCTAGATATTTAGGCACCTAAACCATCTCTAGATATTTAGGTATCCCAGGGCTTGGGGGGGTGGGGGGCCGGAATCCGGGAAGTGAGTAGGAGAAGAAGAGGAGGGTGGTAAGGGTGGTATTTCCTGAAGGCTGTAGGACTGGCAAAACAACTAGCAGTAAGAAGCTGAGAGAAACCATCATCAATACTTGTGTCATCCAAACAGTTTGCTCACTCTGGTTTGGCTGTGGCCAGGTTGAGCCAGAGGAGGTGAAGAACAAGCCCAGCATTACTGAACAGCCTACAGTCCTGAGGGATTATTGTCATAGATTTAGTGATAGGATCACCTCTTCCCCAACCCTTTCCTGATCATTCCTTTCCTTGTTAAACAACATAGATAAAAGTTATTAAGTACCTTCCTGGAGTAGTTATTCCATCACCACTCTGGGGAGGGAGCAACACAGTCAGATGAATGTTATCTAAGGCTGATAGAACCCAATATCAATAATCAATCAACCCCAGGTGGGACCTGAAAGGGTTACCCATCCATTGACCTTTAGGGATCCTATAAGGCAATCCCTTCTAGTACTACCATTCGCTGTTCTAAGGGTCCTTCTAGCTTTAGCACTTTAGGGTATTCTCAGTGCTACGCAAGCCTCCAGGACCAAGGGGGCCCATCCCTCTCCACTGACCCCTCTGAAAGGCAGATAGTTCCCCTCCCAGGCCATGGGGCTCAGTTCACTGCTGCTCTTTCCAATCTATGAGAGAGTCACCAGAAAAACTCCTAGAGGCTACTCCTGGGAGCACTCCCCTGCCTGCAGGACTGCGAGTGAGAAGTTTTTCATGTGTTAGCTACATCAGACTGGGGTATACTTGGCTTCCTCAAATGGCAGGGGACCTTCTAAGAAACCATTTCATAAACTTTAGAAATCATCTAAAAGTTTAACCTCTTCCTCTTACAGGAAAATTGAGACAGATGAGGGAAGAAAGAACGTGGCCACAGTCTCATAAGATGATGGCTGAGGTGGGAACAGAAGCTAGGTTCCCCTGGGGTCTGGGACTCTTTTCACCACATCGTACCCAGTCTCCCATGTGCGTGCTATGTATGTTTTTTCCCATCCTAGAGGATCACTTCTTCAAAACCTGGGGCTTGAGTGTCTTCCCCCACCACCCAGTGCTAAATCAGTTTTGGGGCTTCCTGAGAACTCCTAAAAACTAAACGATGATCAATGCTGTCCATTCTGTCCCTTGAGAACCAGTTGCCAGGCTGTGTCAGTTCAAACACTCAGCCAACCCTACCAGGTTTTCTGCAGGATGGAGAATGTGCAGTGGCACAGGGTTAGGTGAACCCATCCCTGGCATATCTCCCATGTTCTGATTGCTCTGTCTCAGTCAAGGCTATCCTCCGATGCAGAGGACTCAAAAGACAATGGAATTCTTTCAGTCAATCAACAGTGTGTCAGCCACTATTCAGCAAGAATAGCCTGGGAGGGGACAACTGGGTGGCTCAGTGGATTGAGAGTCAGGCCCAGAGACAGGAGGTCCTGTTCAAATCTGGCCTTGGACAGTTCCTAGCTATGTGACCCTGGACAAGTCACTTAATCCCCATTGCCTAACCCACTCTTCTGCCTTAGAACCAATACACGGTATTGATTCTAAGACAGAAGATAAGGGTTAAGGGGGGAAAAAAGGAATAGCCTGGTAGAAGCAGTGAGGTGGCAAAAAACCTGAAATCAGGAAGACTCATCTTTCTGAGTTCAAATCTGGCCTCAGACACTTAGCAGCTGAATGACCCTAGGCAAATCACTTAAACCTGTTGGCCTCAGTTTCCTCATCTATAAAATGAGCTGGAGAAGAAACAGTATCTTTGCCAAGAAAACTCCAGGTCACAAAGAGACTGAAAATGACTGAACAACATTTGTCCGGAAACCAAGACTCCTGGGTTCTAGTCCCAGCTCTATCACTAGATAACTCTAATTAGGCAATCCATCTTTCTGAGCTCCCTAGGCAAAGTGGGGGGGTTGAATTGGGTAATCTTTGAGGCCCATCCCTTTCAAATGTAATGTTCTTGTGGGGGTTAAGAAATCTGGCTCTCTGAGTCCTATGGGCCAAAGAGGGATGCCACTAGTTTTGAGCCTCTCTAATGGTGACTCCTGCAAACAGGGCCAACCCTCCAAGGGAAAAGCACTGGAGTGTAGGGCAAAGGTGGACATGAGGTGTATAGAATGGGTGAGAGCCGACGGCTTGGGCCCAGAGTCTTTAGAAATAGAGATTTCTTAGCCTTCTTTTTACCCAGACCTTCTGCAATCCCTACTCCTACCCATTATTCTGTTCTTAAAGTTTCTGTATCCCCTGTTGAACGAGGCTGGTACCTCCTATTTCCTAAGGGGTATCTAGGGATTCAGGGCACAGACATTAGGATGGGTAAGATGAGGTGGGCTACTGTCTGCCTCCCTCACCACCCTGAGAGCAAAAAGGGCATCTTTCCAGTGCTTCTCTGTCCCCTTTTGATTCTCAGCAGGGATTCAGAGCCGCACCCAGTGCCAATTGGACCCACCAAGACCCAGAGAGATGAAGTCCTCCAGGGGAACTCTGTAATTCAGGGTTCTTTCTGAGGATGCCTCTGGGCATTGTTATTGGTCTGAGGTGGGCACCAGGTAGGAGGCAGTGAACTGAAGGTCATGCCCAATCCCTGCTGGCTAGAGAGGTCTGGAATTAGAGTTGTCCCAGCCTCCCTCCCCTCTCCCCTTCCCCCAAATCACAAAACCCAAACAAGTCCTCTTACCTGGGCGATGGGCTCCGACCAGGAGCAGACTCAGGTCCCTGGTTTCCTCTCAGTATGCCAGCTGTGGCCCCAGCCTAGGCTCTGACTCAGGCTGGAAGCTGTAGAAATGAGGAAACAGAGTATACCATGACCAAGTCACCCCCCCCCCCTCCAGTGAGGAAACACTGTGACCCCAGAGAGCCTCTGACTGAGCTGTCAGCTCAGGGCTGGCCCCACCGCAGACTCCCTTAGCGCAAGAGCAGAGATGTCAGGGAGACCAGAAGGTTAGGAAGGGGGTGGGGACACAGGGAGATCCAGAGACAGACAGAGGGGGAAAAAAGAGGGGAGAGACGTCTCCCATGGATAGATAGAGAGAAAAGACACTGGAGAGAGACAGAAAGGGGGTGGGGATGGGAAGAGATAGGGGAGAGGGGGAGAGAGAAAAGATGGGAGGGGAGAGAAGAGGAAGGAGAGGGAAGGAGAGAGAAAAGAGATAGGGGAAAGAGAAAAGATAGGGAAGCGGGGAGAAAGGAACAGATGGAGTGAGGAGAGAGAAATATAGGGTGGGGAGAGAGAAAAGATAGGGGAGGGGAGAGAAAAAAGATGGGGTAGAGGTAGAGAAAGGAGAGAGAATGAGAAGGAGGAGAGAGAAAAGATAGAGGAGGGGGAGAGAGAGAAAAGAAAGGGGAGTGGACAGCAGAGAGGAAGAGATGATAAGGGAGAGAGAGGAGAAAGGAAGAAATGAAAGGACGGAAAGAACAAGTTAGAGAAGAAGGAACGGAGGAGAAGATGAGAGAGAAGGGACCCCCAGAGAAGAGAGCACAGAGAAATAAATAAGAGCTTTCAAGGAGAAAAATCAAAGGAAGAAAAAGCCCAAATTAGGCTAGGTGCCCCAGGAGATGAGGTGGAGCTTAGCTCGTGGCACCCTTGGGGGTGCAGATAGAGGAGGGATTGGGGGAGTTCACTTTCCAATCTCAAGAGGAGGAAAGCGCCCAAGCACTCTTCCAGCCCCGGANAGAGAGAAAAGATAGGGGAGGGGAGAGAAAAAAGATGGGGTAGAGGTAGAGAAAGGAGAGAGAATGAGAAGGAGGAGAGAGAAAAGATAGAGGAGGGGGAGAGAGAGAAAAGAAAGGGGAGTGGACAGCAGAGAGGAAGAGATGATAAGGGAGAGAGAGGAGAAAGGAAGAAATGAAAGGACGGAAAGAACAAGTTAGAGAAGAAGGAACGGAGGAGAAGATGAGAGAGAAGGGACCCCCAGAGAAGAGAGCACAGAGAAATAAATAAGAGCTTTCAAGGAGAAAAATCAAAGGAAGAAAAAGCCCAAATTAGGCTAGGTGCCCCAGGAGATGAGGTGGAGCTTAGCTCGTGGCACCCTTGGGGGTGCAGATAGAGGAGGGATTGGGGGAGTTCACTTTCCAATCTCAAGAGGAGGAAAGCGCCCAAGCACTCTTCCAGCCCCGGAGCAAGGCAGCTGTGAATCCTAGAAGCCTGGCTCCCTGCCTGGTCCAACCCCTCCCCAAGAGCTCCCGAGAGCCATTTGGGCATTCTCCTCAGTGGACCGTTCTACACCAGGAAATCTGGACTCACACTTGGCACTTCTCCCTCCTTCCTTGCTTGCTGCTGACCCGACCCCCTGCTACCCCTCAGCCAGCCAGCCACCCTCCGGCAGTTTTCCCCTCTCTACTGCCAGCCTTTGCTCAGGCAATATAAACACCCTTTAGGAGAAGCTTCGGCACCACGTAATAGGAAGGGAAATTTGCTGGCAACACAAAATCGACCACTAGGCTTAATTCGCTAAATGGCTTTTGGATTGTATGTTGTTCTAAACTCTACACACCTGGGACCTGGTAGACACTATAGCGCCCATGGCCCAACCTCAACCTTGTGCTCCCCACGTAACAGTTAAGATGGCTGGGGCAGTGGGGGAGCACAGTTGCTAGAGCCCCAAGACTGGAGTCTGGAGGACCTGAATTCAAATCCAACCTGCTGTGTGACCTTAGGTAAATCACTTAACCCCATTCTGACTTAAAATTGACACAAAGACAGAAGGTAAAAGTTTAAAAACAATTTAAAAAAACCAGTGAGGATGGCTACTGTTGCGACCTGAAAGGGGTGGGAGATAGGGGGAGTGTGGGAGGGGGAAAAAGTCTCTTTTTCTGTCTTGGTTACAAGTCTTCAATTCAGCAGCTGTGGATCACCTACAAGTCTCTATCTGCTCTACAACTAACTCCTCCCTGTCTTTCCCACCCCTGCTACCTTTCCTTCTTTAAGTCGATCTCCTTCCTGTTCTCCCAGTCTTTCCTCAATCCTGCCCTGAGGGCAGGGATTGTATCTACTTTGAATCAGTCCCTAGTCATGATCATCTTGGCTGTGCCTCAGACAAACCACTTCAGTTCTCTGGGTATCACTATTGCCTCCATTTTACAGATGAAGAAATTATTCTGTCTACTTAACGAGACTTAGTCTGAAGGCTCCCACCTGCCCAAAGCCAAGTATCTGGAAAGTGATGTAGCTGATGCTAACTTCTCTGGCCTCCTTAATAGGACCTTTCTACCCTCAGTCCTGTGGCCTCAAAGCTATTGTTGTGATCAAGGTCATATAACTAATAAGTGTCTGAGACAGGATTTGAACCCATATCTTCCTGTCTCCAAGGCTAACCTCCTATATGTAAATACAGTATATGCTGCCTCTTGGAACAACCATTAATGCTAATAACAATCACTCACATTTCTAAGAGCATTTTAAATATCATAAAAGCATTCCTCTAAAAGCTAGATAGCACAAATATTACCCTCACTTTACAAACTAGGAAGCTAAGATGCAGAAAAGCAAAGTAATTTGTCCAGGATCACACAACTAGTGAAGCATCAGATACAAGATTCAAACCCAGGGCTCCCGCACCCAACTCCAAGTCCAATTCTCTTTCAATTACATCCTGATATTCACATTTCTTGTGTATCAGTGCTAATGGAATAGTTTGGTGATCAGTGTTGTTCAGCCACTTCTATTTACCCCTCACTCTACCACTAACTTATTGCCCCGGTATTTTCCCCCAGGATAAATGATAAAACTCAAGGAGGTAACATTAAGGGACCTATAATTCTTTTTATCTCTGAATTAGCTCAGAGCCCCCAGAAGGAGATGATTATAGCAAAACACCTGTGTTAAGGCTCTACCTCTCTCTATCATTTGAGGATTTCTTCCCTTAGTAGCTTCTTTCCAACTGAACTCCCAGTAAGTATAACCAAAACAATAATTCTCAGAGGTCACCATAGTTTGTAAAAAAACAAAGTAAATATTTAAAACAAAAAAGGATAAACAACCTCTCTCACCCAAACCTACCACCACATCTAAATGCAGAGAAAAAGGCTTCCAGCTCCCATTTAGAAGCCGGAAAGGAGATGCAGAATTTCCATAGGGAGGGAAGTTCAAGAGCAGTTTCTGTCTCTACATACCTAATCTGTCTAGGGAGACTCATTCCCTGAGACACGGTCGTTTTCTTTGTGCCAATGATTCTGCCTGCCCTTCCACTTTTTCTACTCCATATGGCTTCCTTTTCTTCAGCTTCCTCACTTCCTAGAAAGCTTCCCTTTCTCCAGCTTGAAGCTTCTGTTCCTCCTCTCCCAAGCCAGACTCCTTTTCTAATCTCTCTCTTGGACTCAGTGACTTAACCGTAACCTACTGAGCAATTTCCCTTCTGATTCATTCAGGGGATTTATTTATACCTTAACAAGAGATCATTGATAATACATGTATAACCCAGATCAAATTGCTTACCAACTCCCAGAAGGGGGAGGGAAAGGAGGAAGGGAGGCAGACAATCTGGATCACATAACTACATGTTTTACATGTAATTGGTAAAATAAAAATCTTTACCAAAAAAAAGAGATCATTGAACTACCTAAATCTTAATACCTGGTTGTCTTCCCTTTTCTGTGATTGGGTGGTAGATTTTCAAAGGCTGCTCCCTTAGACTAAAGCATTTCCCTTTACTCACTTTTACTCATCAGAGCACTTCACTTTCCTCAGACCAACCCTGAGGCATATGTAGATTATTATGCCCATTTAACAGAAGAGGAAACTGAGATTCATCAAAGCTAAGTGATTTGTCCAGAGCTTCACTGAACTAGTAAATGCCAGCATTGACCAAAGATTCCACCCAGGCCTTCTAACTCCAAGATCAATGGGTGCTCCATTCCCTACACCATGAAAGCAAACCTAGAGAGGAATGGAAGGCTCCTTGGGGAGTTCCTTTTGAGATCAAAGCCAGTGGCCTTCCATGCCTCAAGACTGTTTGAGGACAAAAGGGATCTAAAACCACTTCCAAGGAGGCTTGATCAGTCCTTAGGGAAACTTCAGGGCTCCTATCCATTTCAGGGTGAACCTCAATTTCTATTCAGTGGCAAAACCTAGGACGAAGGGAGGACCTCAGTACTGAGGGATCACAGAGTAAAAATGGAGTTATAGACTGAGGTGAGGAAGAGATTTCTGAGGTCAAAACCTGAAAGTCTCAGTTATGAATGGACCTCCTGTCATACACAGCTCTCTTCTTTCTCACTCTTGAACTACTCTGCAAACTCCCAACCTGTCTTACCAACAACCATATTCTCCCATGTCCAGGAGTCAATGTGGGGTATATATTACATCTGTGTGTCCATCAGTTCTGGGAACTCAAGGCAAGATATGGCCCAGCTCAAACCACCACTTACACAGCTAGGTATTCTGTTAAGTATTTTACAAAGACTGTTTCATTTGATGATGAGAGGAGGGTGCTGTTATTATTTTGTTTTTTTATTTTATTATTATATTATTTTACGGATGAGGACAACTAAGCAGACAGGGGATAAGTGACTTGCCAAGGTTCAAACAACTTGTATCTGAGGCAGAATCAGAATTTCTGGGTTTCCAACTCCAGGCTCAGTGTTCTATCCACTACATCACCAGTTGACTCTGACTTTTATCAGAAGAGTTCCAGGCTAAGTCTGTGGCATCTGCCTGGGAGAGGTTAGTGTCTGGGAAGCCAAACCAAATCCCCTCCCCTCTTTGAATCCCTCCTTCCTTTCTTCTTTCTTTCTTTTTCTCCTTCCATCCTCCCCCCCCACCCCGCCGTCCTTCTTCCCCATAAGTTTGCCACTAGAAATCCATTACATTAATGTACCATTAATTCATTTAATCATTCCCCTGATGTTGGATATTTATGATGCTTCCAGTTTTATATAATGGCACATAGTGCTGTTATGAAAAATCTCTGAACAGGCCTTCTTATTTGCTTATTAACAATTGTCTGAGGATATTTCTAAGAGAGAGCAAGTATTGGGTCAAAGGGTTCGATTATTTTGGTAACCTTACCTACATTTTACTAGATGACTCTAAAAATCAACGACCAATGGACAGTTCCAGAAGCAACAAGTAACTTGTTTTGCCACAGCCCTTCCAGCACTGCCTTTCACTGGCTTTTTATGATTTTTGCCAGTCTGATGGGTCTGAGATAGTCTCACAAAGTGGCTTTGATTTCATTATTTGCTTTCATTATTCCTGAGGTTGAATATTTTTTCAAATAATTTGCTTCCTCTTGAAAACTGTCATATCCATTGAGAACTTGGTGTTATCAACTTAAAAAAAAAACAGGTCTTTATATATTTTAAATGTCAAATTAGTTTTCCCATTTGCCGTATTTCCCAATCTATTTTTCTTTATTAAGTCTGTTTTTGTTCAGTCATTTTTCAGTTGTGTCCTACTCTTCATGATCCCATTTGGGGTTTTCTTAATAAAGATACTGAACTGGTTTGCCATTTTCTTCTTCAGCTCATTTCATAAATGGCAAAACAAAAGCAAAAATATTACAGGTGGCAAACAGGGTTAAGTGACTTGCCCATGGTCACACAGCCAGGAAATATCTGAGGCCACATTTGAAACTCATATCTTTGTTACTCCAAGTCTGGCATTTTATCCAATGTGCCACCTAGATGCCCCAAAGTATATTTATTTTTAATTGTATAGACTTAAAAAACTGTTTTTAATACAATTATCTTTCTTTTCCAAATCCAATGCTCTTTGCATGATAAAACAGTAGATTAATTTGACTGGGGTTAAAACAATGTTACAGGCTGGGTGGTAAAGAATATAGTTGATAAAACATACTGGGAGTTTACAGAGTAGTTCATGAAGCCCAGATTAGATGGTAAATGAGGCACGTCAGGTTCTCGAACGATGGGAGAGAGAAAAGGGTAGGAGAGGAATAAAGCCAAAGAATATAGAATGTCAGAACTAAAAAGGACCTTAGAACACACAATGTCCTGCCCCCACCTAATTATCTGGTTACACTGATTTGGAGAATCCTAAAATTGTCTATGAAAAGGAAGGAGGGGCAGCTAGGTGGGTCAGTGAATAAAGAGAGAGATGGGAGAGATCCTGGATTCAAATCTGACCTCAGACACTTCCCAGCTGTGTGGCCTTGGGCAAGTCACTTAATCCCCATTGCCTGGCCCTTACTGCTCTTCTGCCTTAGAACCCATACCTAGTAGGGATTCTAAGACAGAAGATAAGGGTTAAAAAAAGAAAAAGAAAAAGGAAAAAGAAAAGATAGGAGACATGGCCTGATTAAGGAAACAAGGCCATGGCTAAGTGTAGAATTCACTTGAGCTCCAGACTCCCATCAGGGATTTCTCAATTATTTTCCCATACTTAAACTAAGTCACAATTGTGAAGTTCATATTGTTGTTACTTAGTCATTTCAGTCACGATCCATTCTCCATGACCCCATTGGGATTTTCTTGGCAAAGATACTAGGATGGTTTGTCATTTCCTTCTCCAGTTCATTTTACAGATGAGGAAAATTGAGGCAAGAGGTTGGAGGCAAGGAAACAAGTTAAGTGATTTGCCCAGGGTCATACAGCTGGTTAAGTGTCCGTGGCCAGTTTAGAACTCATCAAGATGAATCTTCCTAACTCCAGGGTCAGCACTCTATGCACTATGATGCCACCTAGGTCATAGGATTATGGAATTATAGATGCAGAACTGGATGGAACCATAGTAACTTGCCCAAAGTCCCAAAGGTACTTTCAGAGGCAAAGTGTGAAACCAAGTCCCCTGCTTTTCAAACATCTCAAAGAGAATGTGTTAGATATCTTAAAACTCAACAAATCTAAAGCTGAGCTCATTCTCCCTCCCCTAAATACTCCCCCTCTTCCTAACTTTCTTAATAATGTCAAGATATCACCATCTTCCCAGTCAACCAGGTTCCCAGTCTAGGGCTCCTCCTTTGCTCCTCCACTCTCTCATTCCTCATACCCAATCAGTCATCAAGTTTTGTCATTTCTATGTCTATGCCCCCATCTTTCCTCTGATGGTGCAAGCCTCTATCGCTGCATGCCTAGACTATTCCAATAGGCTGTTGGTTGGTTTCCATATCTCCTCTCTCTCTCCAATCTATCCTCCACTCAGACTAATGTTCCCAGAGCACAGGTCTGACTGACCTGTGTGAAAGAGAATTCTTTACTCTATTGTCTATCCTGAATTAACACTAACTCAAGTACCCCTACTTAGTACCTCACAAGACTGAAGACAGGATTAACTCTACCTTGTCTACTTTTGAATTGAATCAACAAAATATTAAACCCCTTACTTAGTACTAGGTGAGAAGCTAGCAAAGTACTTAGAGAATTCACATCCTTAGAAATTCAATCAGTCAGGAATCTGTGAATCTTTTTGATGAGAACTTAACCTTCAGAAGGTGAGAAGTTGATTCTACAGACACTACCCTCTGGCAGTGTTAGACAATTTGGAAACTGTGATTAGCCCCTGTGAAGAGGGGAGGGGACAAGAAGTCACCATAAAAAGCAAGCCCTGAACTCCTTCAGAGCAGATTGTCCTTGAGAAGATAGTCTGAAGAGATCATCTTCTGGAGATAGTCTTAGATAGTCTTCAGGAGGAAGCTTCTCTGGAGGCTATGGCTTGGATCATGGGCTCAGACCACAGCTTCTACTTGGACTCTGACTCTTGGATTACTTTGTTGGGCAAGTAAAAGGCTGACCCCTTTCCTAGCTTCTGGAGAGACTAGCTTCCATCTTGGAGGAGGCCATGTGGTTACTCACTACCAGCCTTCCTGGTTGAGAGCTAATTAATCTCTGCCTTGATTAAGCAGACCCGGAGCAAAACATTTAGGTTGATAGGATAGATAACTTCTCCCCTTCCCCCCTTTTCTCTTCTTTATTGTTTCCTCTCTATTTGTAAATAAATTTCTGACTCAAGATATAATACTGGTGACTACATAATTTCACATAATCATCGTCCAACCATTAATTTTAATCTTTATACGTGTCACCTCACTCCCATCGCCATTTGATAAATTCCATGGCTCCTTATTGCCTTCAGGATCAAATATAATGAAGTTCTTCACAGGCTTCCCCTTCCTACCCTCCACATACTCTGTGATCCAGAGACAGTGACCTCCAAACTGTTCCTCACCCAAGAACTGCAGACTTCAAGTGTATTCACTGTCTCCCATGCCTGGAACACTTTCCACCTCCCCTCCGTCTCCTGGCTTCCCTCAAGTGCCAACTAAGGATTCACCTTCTTCAAGAGGCTTTCCCCAGTCCTCCATCTCAATGCCTTCCTTCTGAGACTTATCAGTTGATCTGGTATATGTCTTGTTTGTACATAGTTCCCTCCCCTATTAGACTGTGGGCTACTTGAAGGCTCCTAATTAATTTTGTCTTTGTATTCCCAGTAGTTAGCACAATGCCTAGCACCTAGAAGGCACTTTAATAGATACTAGTTGATTGAGGACAGAGCCAATGTTCTTTCTACTGTAAAATACAGATTCCCTAGTTACAAGGCATCTAGGTGGAAAAAAGACTTAAAAGTTGGGGGAAACTTGAATTCCATTCTGGTCTCCAACACTAGCTATGCAACTCAGAGCAAGTCACTCACCTGTTCCCTCATCTGTAAAGGATCAAATGTGTTAACATATATATAATATATGTGTATATATACATACATATATCACTTAGAAGACCTTACAGAGCTATGCAAATGCTAAATATTATTATTCCTTCCTACTCCCAACCCCTATCCTGAATGCCATGTCTACAAAAGCATTTCCCCCCTATTTCAAGTAGGAAAACAGAATTGTGAAGAAATTCCCCAAACCGAGACATCCATGGTTCACAGAAGAGGTTAGGGAAACAGCCTCAGCCTCCTTCTCTCATATTCATTCATTCATTTCCATCATAATCATATCCATCATATTGGATATCTCTAGGTCTGGATCTGTGAATTCACAGATGTTGGGAACTTCCTAGTGTGGAAATTTCCTAGAGTGCAAATTGCTACATTTGATCATTTCTAACCTTATATAAAGGTTAACTTTATCTTCACTAGGGGCATTGAGAGTTCTGACCCAGGGTTAATTGGCATCTTAAAGCTGGCCAAGTGCTTTACATAAGTAATTTTCACACTCACTGATGTTACAGGAATTCTCTTTTTTACAGTTGATGAAACTGAATTTAATGACTTGCCCAAAGCTCAAAGATAAAATTAAGAGTCAGAACCCAGTGGCTCCCAACTCCAAATTTAGCCTGCCTTTGGCTATAGCCTGAGGCTTCCTAAGAAAGGAAGAGGAAGGGCAGGGTAAGTCCCTCAAATGCTTCCTCCCTGCTAACCCTCAAAACCAGCTCCTCCTTGGCAGTTCCATTGATTATAAATCTCCCCCAGGGAGCATCTGAGCACCAGCAGGGAACTATAGTTATGTGGCCTGGGTGTATGTCTCTCGTTTAGCATGAAGCTTATACAAAGAAAGGGTAGAACAACACCCAGACAGCTACACTGCTGGCTGCTCGGACCACTGGTATACATAGGTAGATGGCTGGTAGGGGAAGGGGCCTGGGAGCCTGACCTTTCCCTTTCCAATGGTCTTATCATTTCATGTCATCTAGTGTGTTTGGCCACCTCTTTCCTGCCTGAAAGCTAAGTGGCAATTTCCCTTCTCCCACCCCATTCCTATCCCAGGATAAAATTTCCAAACCCACAAAACAATAGTATCCATGCCTTCTCTTGTACAAATGGGAAAGTCTAATGGATACATCTTAGTTGTGCCTCTGCCATTTTTTAAAACCCTTACTTTCTGTCCTAGTATCAACTCTAGGACAGAAGGGCAAGGACTAGTCTAGGCAAACGGGGTAAAGTGACTTGCCCAGAGTCAAACACATCAAAGCCTGAGGCCAAATTTGAACCCAGGACCTCCTGACTCCAGGTTCGGCACTATTCACCATGC
Organism: Gracilinanus agilis; assembly: GCF_016433145.1. Classification (NCBI taxonomy): domain Eukaryota; kingdom Metazoa; phylum Chordata; class Mammalia; order Didelphimorphia; family Didelphidae; genus Gracilinanus; species Gracilinanus agilis. Next base: position 66,635,945 of record NC_058132.1, read on the forward strand.
TATCAAGCTGTCCTACCCCTATTGCCCATTTTTTCCATAATTCTTACAATAAAAGGACAAACTTGGGACTTCTAGCCTGTATCATTTACTGACTGCTCCTCCCTGCTTTGGAGGCTTATCCTAAACGGTTCCATCATTAGGTATGATAGGGATTATGCCACTTTGAAGTTTAGAATCATTTGTTTGAGTTATGACTGGGGTGCCCAACTTCCCATCTTTTGTCACTCACAATGTAGACAGGAGGACAATGCTAGGATCCAAGTAAAATGAAGTGGTATGATAGAAGGGAAGTGGAGAAAGCAGGGCTCTGCCAGTTGTCTTGTTGGGTGCGATCCTGGACAAGGTGACTTCCTTGCCCTGTGCCTCAGTTTCCCTCTCTGTAAAAATAGGAATTGGACCAGCTATCATATTATATAAAGACTCTTTACAGTGAAGTGATATGAAATCTACCGATTCCACTCTAACTTTCCAAGATTAGAAACCTCCTAAATTCTTTTCCAGCACATTTTGGACACATACACTGAGCTGCTGGTCATCCACTCTGCATTGTACCAGGCATGCATACCTGTCTACTTTATCCAGACCGACACATAGCCAGATACTACTCCTCTCTCAGTCCTATGTGGGTACACAGAAGCCACTGCCATAGACATCCTAAAAGAATTGCAGAGGGAAAAGACATACAAGAAACGGCAAAAGGAGAAAGATCCAGAGACATTGTAAAAAATGTATAATAGGGAAGCTAGATGGCTCAGGGAATAGAGCTCCAGACCTGGAGTCAGGAAGACTTAGGTTCAAATCTGGTCTCAGGACGTTTCTTAGCTGTGTGTCCCTGGGCAAGTCACTTCACCCCATTTGCCTAGTTCCTGCCCTTCTGTCAAGAGTTGTTACTGGGACAGAAAGGTTTAAAAAAAAATACATAACATACCTTTTCAGGTAGCAAATGGTCTCCCAAATTGTCTCCTCAAAAGTGAGAATGGAGCTGCCTGAACCCACTCTTTTTCACCTCAGCACTCACATAGGTGGCTGAAACATCTGCCACTCTCCGCCTCTAGGCCAGCAGCAGTACAGAGGCCAGCCAGGGATGTCCAGGGATACTGCTCTGCCCACAGTAGCTCCAACCCTCAGGACCAGAGTGACTAAAAATGGGTGTTATCCCTTTCACATTTCCCTAGCTAAGGGTAGGAGTGGCAAAGAGTAAAGGCAGGAAGGAGGAATCAAGATTGTCAAAGTCCACCCAAATAGCAGGGTCTAATCAACAGTCAAAGATCAATAATCCAGAACCTTTGCAGGCTTCAAGATTTAATCTCATCCCTCTCCAAGGAATACACACTGAGAGTCATGAAAAAGTTATTTTTCATTTCCACTAAGAAATGAAATATCTAAGCATTATCCTCATTTTCTAATCATTCCCAAAACAAGTGCAAAACTCCTTGACAGGTGATTTGGTAACCTGGAGGACAAAGGTACTATATCCTGAGCTGGCTCAGAGCAGGTAAGGAGAGGTCAGAGAAGAGCACAATCTTCAAAATAATGGCCGAGGATGACAGCTAGTCTGAGGACAGGTGGTTCCAAGTTTTAACTCCCATTACCTAGCTCTTACCTCTCTCTTCTACCTTGGAATTGATATTTAGTATGGATTCTAAGACAGAAGGTAAGGTTTAAAAAAAAAAAAAAGAAAGAATGGCTAAAGGAGAATGCAGCAGTAGTTTTGGTAGAAAAATTTATTATACATACAGAATATTGCCACTAACTAAAGGTAAACAAGCTAGGATAGAGTTGTGCTAGATGGACGATGACGGCAAGCTCTTTGGAAATCAAACAGGTGACGGTGGCTCTGGTCTTGACACGCTGTTCATCACTTGGGAAGAACAAGGCCTGGTTTCTGAGCACAGACAGCGGGAGGTTGGGGTGACGGTGACCCCTCCACCAAGGTACTGCTTCTTTCACCATCCAACCCCGAAATACAAAAGCTGGGCTTTGACACTGCTCACCCAAGAATGGGCTTGAAGGAAGGGATGACTTCCCTAAAGGCAGACTTTTCCTAAGTCACCCAACACCATTTTAAGCAACTGGTTTAATGAGATGATTTCCACACACTCTACATGAAGTTCATAAAGGTCACAATTCAGTGAAGTACAAAACATTAAATTACAAACAGCAACAGAGGTGGACAGTGCCCTCCCCATCCCACGCCCTGGGCGGCGGCTGGCAGGGGACCGGGCCAGGCTGCTTTTAAACCAGGCCCCTTGTTTCCATGTACAAAAGAATTACTCTGATCAATATTAAATTGTACTGAAAACCAATGGACTAAAAAGCCAATACTATTCTATGTGGGGGATGAGTCCTTCAAAGCAGGAGGGGGGGGGGAGAGCGGAGGGAGGGAAAGGCCCCTGTTGCTGCAGCCCCAGACATCACTCCCGCTGCTCCATTTTTACTTTGGGTGGCCTCAGGAAGGTCCGATTTTTCTTCTCCTTTTTTCCCTTTGTGTTTGCCTGGAAATTTCGCCAACTGTCCACACGCCCGTCTCGACTTTCCTGAGTACAAAGAGTTTCAGAATCAGAGGACTGTTGGCAAAAGGAAGAGCTTTACCTATGGGGCCCATCTTTCCAACTGAAGAGACTTAGGGGCTCTTCCTCTAATGGTCCATTTATCAGGTTTCACAAAGAGGAGGAAAGAAGCCCAGCTCCCCAAGGCCCCCAGTCATAGGGGTAAAACCAAGAACCTCTCCAGACTGGGAGATTTCACCCATCTCCCAAAGAAGATATAAATAGAATGGAGGAGGCCAAAAGAACTGTGTTAAGAAAAGACCTGCTAGATCAATGAGGTGGTAACAAGAAAGCTGCTTTGGCTAGAATCTAGTCCCAAGCAGAAGCCTGATCCTCTAATAAAGAGAGGGCTGTCCTCATCCACTAGGATTCTGGGAAGAGCTTTAGTTTAGCGCAGGCCCTGAACATCTATCTCCAAGGGGACTCTGCTGCAAACAATCCCAAGTTATCCCTCCATCCTCCAATTCCCATAGGTCCTTTGCTTAGTCCTGCATGTAGAAATGAGGATAGTATTTAGACTACCCCTAGCTCACAGGATTACTGAGAGGAAATCACTGTAAACAATAAAGCCACTATCTAAATAAGTTACCTTTCTAATTCAGGAAGGCAGGACCACCTCCCTCAATCCTGCCCCAAGCTCCTCACAGCAATAATCAGTTGCCATCTCTGCTGCCCACAATGGAAAAGCACTGTCACTTAAGCCAAGTGGATATTTCCAATATGAGGCAACATGCCCTGGTGACCCACACTACAGAAAGTGACGGTCTGAGAAGGGAATTCATTGTATGCCTCAAATGCCTAATACCATTCTAGGTTTGGTGGGGGATACGACCCTGCCCTTGCCCCTGTGGAGCTTATCATCTTGTTGGGGCGACAAAACTGATACCCAGGAAAGAGCTCCATGAGATGGCAAAACAAGTGACAGATGCCAACATCTGAGCAAAGGAGAGCACTGCATGGCCTGGCATGGCTCCCCTTCATGGAAAAAACTCAAGCTGGGCCAAGACCCACAGATTGATTTGGATACACAAACAAGGGACATGGGCTAGCTGGAGGAACCCAAGGCACAGAGTTTAGGAGACCTGGCTGGAGGCTTCCAGGGTGGCCTCTTTCAAAACCTGGTCAGGGGAAAGAACTCCCCCAGATCTACAGGAAGCTAATCTTTCCAGGCTCTGTCTCCTAACACAAGAAACAGACAAGAGGGCCTTTTGGATGGGAAACATCAGAACATGGAATATTATAGTTGAAAATGGGAAAAACTTCAAGTCTCCCAAGTCAAATCTCTTGTTTTTTAATGAGGAGAAACCCGTTTCAGGAGGGCCAGAAACTTTTAGACCATCTTCCAGCCAGGGGATCAAGGCCAGGAAGTTTGAGATAAGTGTTGTTGGACCCCACCACAGTAGAGGGGGAATTGGAAGAGGGCCCACTCCTCTTTTTTCCCTGGAGAATATGGTACTGAACCCAGAGCTCATGCAGAAGACAATCTAGGCCTTGGGGGAATGGGAAGAGTTCCCCTCCAGTCACCCCAAGGAATGTTCCTTTGTCTACTCTCCCACCAATAATTGAAGCACAGGGAGGAATAGGATTATGGCCAAAAAACAAGTACCAAAGTCTCATGGGAGTAAAGTGGGAGCCAAGTTCACATATAACTGGGAGATGGGGATAGAATGTATATGTCAAAATCCAGGAAAATCCTATGAGAGGAGGCATTTGAGATGTCTTTTGAAGAAGAGCAGAAATATATTAAGAATGGGAGACTGGCTACTAGTCTTCCCTTGATTTCAAGTAGCCCTGTGAGCCCAGAAGAATCATTTAACTCCAACACTAACTGCAGTAAATTTTTTTAAAAAAGAAAAAAAAAAACACAATGCTTAAAAGCTGGGCCTAGACGTAATCAATCTGGAGTCCACTCCCTGCTCTGAGCAAGTCCCTGTCCTTCTCTGAAGTTCAGTCTGGTAATCAAGAACTTCAAGGCTCTCCTGCTCGGGTGTTCTGCACTCAGGGCCTGGCCCCAGATGATTCAGCTGAATTTTACCTCAAAGTTTTTCTGCCACTCTCTTTCTCTCTTTGCTTTTTCTTGTGCTTCAATCTCCTCCTCTCTTTGTCGCTTCCTAGAAGGAAAGCCAGAACATGATGCTTAGAGGACAAACAGCACTAAAGACAGCTGAGCACAGACCTCAAGGAGCATAAAGAATGGGAGACTCTCCCATAAGCCTCCATGATTCACCAGCCTTCCTGAGCAGGAAGGAGGCCACAGAGTTTCTCCCTTGAGGCAGGCCCAGAAATCAAGTTACTGCTGCAGAAGGGTATCCAAAATACTCAAAGTCCTCCACTAAATGCTACCTCTCTTCTCCACATTGTGATGAGGCAAAGAGGGACAATCAACCCCTACCTCCCCAAAACAGGAAGGAAAAGTAGAGCACAGATTGATTTCAGACTACAGAGGAGTTAGTAGCAGGAAGGACTAAAGCCTGATTCTGTCTGCTGACACTGCCTCTAAAGACAGGACATCTCCCTGGCCAATCCCTGGCCTGAAACAAGTCTACCTCAAAGGGCATCCTGAACCAGAATAAACAACTGTGTCACTAAAAATTTGCAAAGGATGAAAAACCACAGAGCTCTATTGATTTAAAAAAAAAAAAAGACTATGGAAGAAAGCAACTGACTTTGCAAAATAACTTTTGTTCAGTTGTAGAACACACGGACCAAAGACAGAAGAAGATGCTGATTAAGACCTTTCATTTGAGGTTACAGAAAGAAGGAACAGCATGGTCTTGCAGACAGTCTTCTCACAAGGCATAGGTGTGGACACCAATGACACCCTGGGTGACCTGGGGCTGGTCACTGTGACCCTCGGAGGCTAAGGAGTCTCATTTGTAAAACAAGAACACTATGGCCTATATTCTCATGATATTGGTTGTCTCCACGATTCACTTTCATCATCACTCACACTCCAAAGCTGATTATGATAATGATCATGAGAGGAATAAACAAAGTGCTATGGAAGCTCAGAGGAGGTAAGAGGAAAAAAAGAAGGAAATCTTTTAGAATGATAGGACAATTAAGATGGGTCATGAGGGATTAAATTCAATTCTACAAGTGATTATTAATTATCTACAATCAATCAATCAATAAGCATTTACTAAGCACCTGCTATGGTACTAGGGACTATGCTAAGGACTTTACAACAACCTTGGGAAGGAGGTACTATTTCCATCCCTATTTTGCATTTGAGAAAACTGAAGAAGATTGAGGTAAAGGATCTTGTCTGTGATCACACAACTATAGCTGGAATGTGAGACTGTAGCTCTTACCTACCCCCTCAAAAGTATTCTTTCCACACCACAAAACAGGAGTGAAACAGTGATACAAATAATTAATCCAAGGCAAAATGGGCCAAACTCCTCAGGAAAGGTAACAGGAACCTTAAGGAGAGATCTCTATTAGAAGTATCAGAGACACTGTAGAAGAAACACCAAGTGGCAAAGAATTGGAAATGGAGGGATGTCCATCAATTGGGGAATGGCTGAAAAAAATGTGGTATAGGATGGAATAATACTATTGTGCTATAAGAAATGATAGACAGGATGGTTTCAGAAAGAACTGTAAAGACCTACATGAACTAACGCAGAGTGAAATAAGCAGAACCCGGGAGAACATTGTACACAATAACAGCAATACTGTGGGAAGATCAACTGTGATAGACTTAGCTTTATCAGCAATACAATGACTCAGAACAATTCTGAGGGACTTATAACAAAGAAAGCTAACCACCTCCAGAGAAAAAACTAATGAATTTGGAATACAGACAAAAGTATCAAAGAAAGATTAAAAAAAATTTTTTTTTCACTTTTTCACTTTGGTTTATTTGTTTTTATTTTGAGGTGTTGGTTTTATATGAGTATTCTCTTACAACAATGACTAAAATGGAAGTATGTTTTGCATAATACTTGTATAACCCAGATCAAATAGCTTACCATCACCAAGAGGAGGGAGAGAATGGAGGAGAGGAGACATTTGGATCTTACAACTTCAGAAAACGTATGTGGAAAGTTGTTATTACATGTAATTAGGAAAATAAAATAGCTTTTAAAAATAAAAAAACTTTTTTAAGTTAAAAAAAGAGAGAGAAAGGAGCAGCAGAAGAAACACTAAACCCTGAGTTGGGTCTCTTGGGGAGAGAAGGATTTCCATGGGCAGAGAGATGTGGGTGATTCATCTAAGCATGAATGGTTGGAGAAAGGAACAGAATCAATAAAGATGAGTGGGGTTGGAATCTAATCTATGGGAGCAGAATTAAGCAGGTCTGAAAGGCAGGTTAGGAAAGGCTTTGAATGCTTAAGAAAATGAGGTTATTTGGTAAGCAAAAAGGGAGCAATGGAAATGAAGAGATTAGTGGGGTTCCTTTTGTGGTTGAGATGGCAGCTAGGGGGTGCCACAGTGTACAGAGCACTGGGCCTGGAGTCAGGAGGACCCAAGTTCAAATTTGGTCTCACTCACTAGCTTCCCACCCTGGGAAGGTCACTTAACTTCTCCATTTTGGTTTCCTCTAAGTAAAATGGAGGTAATAACAGTACCTACCTCCTGGGGGTGGCTATGAAGATCCAAACTTTAAGTGGTTGATTTTATTATTACTTCATCTTACACCTGGGCAATGGAGAAACCTAGATGTATCTAGATTCATGGAGCAAAGCAGGCCAGCCATCCAATAGGACTGGTGAGTCTACATAGCCCTAGATCTCTCTGTGGCCCTCCAGGACAGGTGTGCTCCATCTTACCCAAAAGCTAGAGAAAGGGTGGTGCCAAGCATTCAAATCTTTATGAAAATAATGTCTTGCATGTAACAGTACTTAATAAATGTTTTTCAAATGACTCCAGTAATAATTATAGCCTGATCTTGAAAACAGTCTGGTTCCACTGCAGATATAACACTACTTACTGTCTGGTGAAAGATGTTGAATCACAATAAAAGTCACCAAAAAAATCTATCCCTCTTTGACTCAACAAACCTATAGCTAGAAATACCTACCTTAGAAATTATTAAAGAGGACCAAAGAACCTAGAGTACAAAAAAATGATCCTAATGTTTCATCTATCACAGTGAAGATACAGAATGAAAATCTACACGCAATCACTGGACTACAGCTGAATCAAATGATAGTAGATTACTACCGCCAGGGCCTGTGACAGTCCTCAAAGACTGCTAAGGGGCATCAGAATACACAGAGTGCTGGTCCTGGAAATAGGAAGACCTGAGGTCAAATCAGGTCTCCCTATACTTACTAGCTATAGGACCCTGGCAAGTCAATGAACCTTCTGCCTCAATTTCCTCAACTGTAAAATGGAGATTAACAACAGTACCTTCTCCCAGGGTTGCTGAGAGAATCAAACAATACTTATAAAGAGCTTAGCACCGAACCTGGCACATAGTAGGCAATTAATAAATGCTTATTACCTTCCTCCCTTATAAAAAATAAAGAATATCAAGAAATATAGAAAGACTAACACAAAAAGGAGTAAAATGAGGCATGTCCACATTATAAGAACAAAATGAAGGCAACCATTTTTAAGGGCAGCAAAACTTTGTACACACAAAGAAAAGATTCAGATGAGAACCTAGACACCCCTCCCCCCAAATCATTATTTTGCATTTAAGAAAAAAGTGAGTAGAATGTATTTATTGTGAAATATGTACAAAACCAATACAAAAGAATCTAGGTTCCCAAACAGGGTTTAACCTGATGTCATCAAATTTACCGTTCATGCATTTCTTTAGCTTCTCTCTCTTTCCTCTTAATCTCCAATTCAGCAAAAAGCTTCATTGTCTGTTTGTAAACTGCTTGTTTGAACTGTAAGAAAATAAATAAGAATGTAAAAAAAATGTTCCAGGACTCAACTATATAATGAAATCCAAGGGAAAAGTAGATTAAATAAAATGGGGAAATTTTACCTTCTAAAATAAAGATAAGTCTTTCTGCATGTTGGTGCCAGAAGGCACCAAACCTTCCTGCTCAGACACAGGGTAATCAGGAGAAAAAACAGAACCTTCCTCCTCTACAGGAACTTGCCTTCTCCTCCCACACACCCATGGGATATACACCCAACAGAGAAGCACCAAGGTTCCAAAAAGTCTATGTATCTTTGAAGATAAATGTATCTTCACATCATCAGCTTGGGAGGTTTTAAAGACATTATGAGCAAAGAAAGAGAAAAACCCAGAGAGGTCAGGGCAAAACCTGACCCACAATCATTCCTTTAACTCAGTGATTCCCAAAGTGGATGCTACCACCCCCTGGTGGGTGCTGCAGCGATCCAGAGGAGCAGTGATGGCCACAGGTGCATTTATCTTTCCTATTAATTGCTATTAAAATTTTTTAAAAATTAATTTACAGGGGGCTAAGTAATATTTTTTCTGGAAAGGGGGAAGTAGGCCAAAAAAGTTTGGGAACCATTGCTTTAACTGTTAAAAGTATTGATATTCATAGGGCACTAAGGTAAACCTATAGAATAGGGCAAAACTGTTCAATGAAGTTTACAATCCCAATTGAGTAGATGAAGCATAAGATAAAATAGAGAGCCTAGGAAGGTCACCTAGTCAGAACCAGAAGATGAAACAGACCCGAAACTTCAAGTCCATGATAGCACAGACATATAACTAATGGACAAAATGACAGAGAAACCATTTTCTTGTGTCCCCTTTCAATTTCTCCGATCTATCAACTCTCAAGAACAAAGTTTATATGCTTAATGAATGCTAAAATCAAACAGCAAAGTAGAGGAAAAATGGAAATGAATATGGGAGCTTTTTATAGAGAACATTTTTCATTCTAAGACCAAATAAATTTGACCTATTATTATCAGGAAAACAATATACACAAACTTTGGGGCTACAGGGTGTTTTTGGCCAATTTTGGTTTCTTTCAAAGTTCTAGACTCTATAGGAACAGGAGAGAAAAAATAGCTACAAAGAGAGCTGGTGGAATTGGAATTCCTTCCAATGTGGAAAAAGTATCCCTGAAGAAGAGGTAGTAGAAAAACACTGAAAATGTTGAGGGTTGTCAGACAAGAAGGGAGCACACAAAACTACCCTCTTTGAGGGTTTCAAGTAAGCCAGAGATTTCACTTGGAGAGCTCAGAAATCAACACTTCATTTCTCAATCCTCTGAAACCACGAGGCCCTGGGACTCTGGGGGATCTGGGTCTCACCACCATCATGGCCAACCAAAGCTTAGACAAGATTTCCCATTCTGAATCACTTTAGAAAAGCATACACTTTTTTTCCTGAAACTCACCAATTCAGGGTCATCTTCTTCCACATTTGTAGGCTTTCCTTCTTTCTTTAGCTGTTTCTTTCGCTCTTTTACCTAAAAACAAGAGTCTTGTTAAAAGAACCCCAAAGCATCTGACACAAGTCATACAATGGGAAGTGGAGTAGGGATGCATCTTTCTCCTTCCAGTCCAATCCATGTAGGAACAGAAGAAGACCAGCTCTCAACACCGCAGGGCCTATGAGTGACACAGATTAGGTAATTCTCATGTCACTGCTGGGTCTACTACCCCTTCTGTTTCAAAGGGCAAAAGGGATTCAAATGAAGGCAAGGATTAGGGGCAGATCCCTCAGGGCACCAGCAACTGTAACAACTTGCAAGTAGTGACATGTATATAAGCCCCAACAACTGTCTGAATAAAAACAATGTTGGGTTTTAAAACCTTCTTAAACCAAGACTAAGCAAAATGTTATTCTTCCTATTTCTTCCCCTAAAAGGGAGAGCCTGAAACTAAAACAAACCTACAACTCTAAGCAAAGTCAATGTACTCATCCCTTCAAGAATTTGATTTCTACCATCTAGCCAACAGAAATCAACCTTAGTGCCCCCTGGTGGTCACAAGATGAAGTCTTACAACTATCCCATTCAAGTATCCTCCGAACAGGTTGGAACCCACTTGCCATTAATGTGCTGACTGCCCAAAGGTATTTCTATCAGAATCTCTACAAGATATTAGCTGTAAGGGCAAGTTTTCCTCACTGCTTGCTTCCCCATGATGTACACAGTAGGAAAATCCTTTTTCAAGAATGTTAACTACTATCGAAGTTATTTCTTCTGGGGACCACTCATTAAAAAAAATTCATTATGATTGGTTATAGATTTTTATGTCAAATGCTCAACTAAGGTTCTTCTGGAAAGAGATCATGCTCATCTGAACTCTTAAACTGACATGCAAAATAAAAGGCTTTCACCCATTTCTGACAAAAAAACTATTGCAATGTAGACTAAAAATTACACAAAGAAATCATTTCCCACTATTCAAGGGTGTCATGGCATCAAGGGGAAAACCTCGAAATCACTCATGAATGTCTCAATGTAGACAATTCAATACTGCTATATAACTCCTTTTAGGAAACAGAACAACACACCCAGCCATCCTCAAGTCCCAGCTCTAATCCCTGGACAAGATAAAACAAAGAATGGGCCATTCCACTTAACCAAAGGGAGCAGACACTTCCCATTTAATCTTACAGGACAGGTTAATATGGAGGAAATATTGGTGAAGCTGGTGAAGGGGGTGGCTTCTTTCTCTATGGCAGGGAATTGGCATCAGAAAAGGTGGGTGAATTACAACAGTTATAGCTATCTCTCTATGTTCTAGCAGGGCATCAAACATCCTGGGATATAGACAAACTACTCATAACTCTAGCTGTAGAAAAGGATAGATAAAGAACCTGGAGAGATCTTAGATTAAAGAGAGTGGTCTTGGTTGTGTTGACATTTGCTTCCCACCCACCCACCCACCTGCCCCTCTTCTGTATACAAGGCCCTGTCAGATCATCAGAACCCCATAACACTCACAGTGTGTTCCACATACTCTTTTCCTGCTTGAATGACATCCAGGGCCCTCTTTTTCTGTTCCTGATCCAGGAGCAACTTGTAGGCTTTGTCAACAGCTAGTACAAAACAATGAAATTAAAATGTTTGTTATTTACCCCCTGAAATCTCAGCTATCACAATATCTGGACTTCTGTGGCCAAAAGTTCTATTTTCATGGTTGATCTGAAGAACATGCAAAATAATACACTATATTCACTCAATTCCTCAAACAACAATATACAAATGTAAGGCAGAAAACTACAAATATGGAAGGGCTGGTATTCCCAAAAGAAGGAATGGGGCAGTTGGGCAGTAGAAGCAGCTCTAGTGGGAGGACAGCATGGATTTAGGCCCAACCCTACCACTACCAAAGAACCTGACTTCCTCAGGGCTCAGTTTTCCCATCAACAAAACAGAGGTGGCAATGACACAAAGAGATATCTTGAGATGAAAGACCTTATGTCATGCTGCCAGATATTGCCATTTTTAGAAGCCAAGTTATTCTGTGCTCACTGTCCTGCATCATTAAGCACAGGAACACAACTCAGAAGAGAAAAGGGAGTCTAGGCAATCCTTGGCTGCTGAGTTCCCCTATAGTTCCAGCACGAGTCTTTGATCCTGTTTTTTTCCTACAACAGAATAAAATTGAATTTTGAATGTTTTCATTGAATTTCATTTAAATTGAAAATGTAGGAGCTCTAGAAAGGGTCTGAATCAAACTAATGAAAAATACAAAATGGAAAAACCCAAATGAGAAAGAACTGTAGATGGAGGTCACCCTTTGGTCACACCTAATCTGCAATGAAGCCAGTCATCCATAAGCCTGTGAACCAGTGCTGCCTGCTCAATAAAACAACTCTATAAGGAGACTGAGAAAGGAGGGGAGGGAGTCAGGCATGTCCAGGCCATTGGCTTTCAAATCTCCTTGTCAAGACTTGCTGCTTCCAGCTGACCACCAGATACCCCCAGTCTACAGGTACAAAAGCATATGATTAAGTGTCTAGGTCAAGGTCAGCCTACCTTCTTTCTTCTTCCTTAACAATGGTGGTGCTGGCAGCCCTGGGCACACCAGCACAATGTAAGCTAAGTACAGAACAATCATATGGGATGGGTAGAGAGCAGGCCAAAGATCTTTTTACCTCCATCTTGAAAAAGTAGAGGCCCCACACAGTGGTGGAGAGAAAAGGATACTGGATGTGAAGGGGTGGGAAGTAAGGGACAGTTTATATTTAGTAGCTGTTTAACTTTAGGCAAGCCCACAACACTCTGAATAAGTTCTCTCAAGACTAAAATGGAAATTACTCTGGTGCTAGAACCTCCTCCACTGGGATGTTGTGAGCATCAGATGAAAATATGGAAGTAAGGGGATAGTGGTTGGATCTAGGATTTGATTGGTATAAGAAAATTCCCTGTACAAGGTACATCACACCAGGGGGGCAGTCTCAGTATTGGGGCACTGATCAAAGAAGTAATTTTGCCAAGGTCCCACAGCCCAGGGGGTTCCTGGCTCAGAGGCCACTTCCCTACTCACTGAGCTATGTCACCTCAATGGATATCAAGTGTTGCATAAATGTGAGATATAATTATTTTATGGCATAGGGCTTTGGGGCTTAGGAAATGCTGAATAAACCTCAAAGTTCTAAATCTCATCATAGTAATGGAAAAATTGAGGAATAGAATTAGGGTTAAATCCTGATATTTGCTAAGTATGTGTGACCTTGGAGCCTAAGTTTGTTGATCTATAAAATGGGTATGTAAGAGGCAAATTTAGATATTTACATATATATATTTAAGATGTGGTCGCCAGGAATCAATCAGATTTAGATTGATTCCATAATTAAAAATAGACCCAAGTCAGGATGGCTTTTATAGTAGTTTATTTACAATTAGGAAGGTTGAAGGTAGGGAAAGAGAGAGAGAAAAAAACTCTGGTCCGGACATTAAGAGATTAAACTAGGCTACTAGCCACAAGGCCTTAGCAATTAGAGGCAAAGAAGCCTCCTTGGGGTAGAGACTCTAGAAACGCCAAAGTAGGCGAAAGGAAGTCAGCCTAACTTACTCACATGACAATTCAGAGGGAAGCCGCCTGAGGTCTCACCTCCTTCTACACCAAGTTCAAGCGCCCACTCCTCTCAACAGGAAGTTACCATCATATTTGAAGGATAGCAACTTTCGTCACTTCCTGGAGGTCCACCTCTAATTCAAGTGGACAAATGGCAGCCTCAACACTGTTTTGGACTGCCTTTGGGCAGTCCCTTGTTCTGGATTTGTTACTTATTGTCACGTGTGGGTAACTCATCTCCCCTCCCCACTAAGGGAGGTGGGGATGACCTTATCTCTGGTGGCTAGAGTTTTAACTATGAATGGGGGATGAGCTAATTTCATTTACACAGGTAACACTTATACTACCCAACTACCTGACAGGGCTGTGAAAAAGGGGTTTGTAACCTCGAAGCACTAAATAAGGCCCATCTAACAACAGTCATCCTCCACCTCTGAAGATGATGGCATCTCGAAGAGAACTGAATGAACTAAGAGAAGACAGAAAGGCACATAGGAAGCCTGCTATGAAATGTTGTAGATGAACAAAAGAACCATATATCACAAATACAACAACTGTGTCCAAGGGCAGATATTCCAGTCCAAAGAGCTGATCATACATTTGAAGGGTAAAGACTCTGGCTCTCTCCTTCAGAGATGCACAAATGAGCTCTCACTCTGCTACCCAGGCCAGGGGTCAGTCTAAAAGGGCCTGCCCTGACTGTGCCCACCAGAGCCACTGGGTGGGATATAAATACCTTCAAAAGCCTTCTGTGCTCTCTCTGCATCATCTTGGTTCTTGTCAGGATGCACCAATATGGATAACTACAACAAGAAGAAGAAGAAGTCACTAAAAGAAATACCTGCTAAGACTACCCAGTACCAGGAAAATCTCTAGTTAAGCCTCTAGGAGAAGAAACACCTCCAAAGCAGAGCAAACAGGCCCAGTAGGAAGACTTGCCTTTTTGTTTTAGTCCTGCTCCATATGAGGCATGTAGCCTGCCTGGAGCCTTAAGTCTTTATCTATAAAATAGGGTGACTATTACTTGCATTAGCTACCTGCAGGGCTGCAAAGAGAACCAAAACCCTTGGACACTGCAAAGCAAAATGATCTTCCCAAGATCAAGATCTGAAAGTCATGTCACTGCCTTACTCAGTAGATAAGGAGCCAGTGGAATTTACTGAACAGGGGAGAGACATGGACAGACCTGTATCTTGTGAAAATCATTTTGACAAATATGAGGACGACAAATCAAGAGTAGGGGGAAACGAGACAAGGAGACCAGTTAGCAAGCTGTTGCAAAATGCTTAGGTGGGAGGTAATATGGGCCTGAACAAGGTGATGATTGCATGTGTGAAGAGAAGAGGCTGGATGTCAAATACATGTGGAGATAGAAATGGCAAGATTTGTCAGATTTGAAAACCTGGGAAGACTTTGATGTCCTCAACAGGAATCAGTAATAGGAAAGTTCAGTGAAGGGACTGATTGGCTGGGAGGAGGACACAATTCTGAGTGCTATTTTAGACATGTTAAGTATAAGAAGCCTATGATACATCCAGTTTGAGATGTCCACTAGGCAGCTGGTAATGGGAGACTAGAGCTAAGGAGGGAATGTTATATAAAGATCAGCTATTCCTCCTGTTATTTTGAGGAAAGATTAGAATATGTGCCTATTAAGTTGAGAGAATCTGCCAACATCTTAAAATGAAAACAGTACTTAAGAAATGAAATGGATAGACAAAGAGAAGTCCTGTTTTAATAAAACATTAGGTTTGAAAACAAAGAGAAAATGGACCACTTAAGAAGGAAAACACACAAAGACACACAAAATGGGAAATAACTGAGTAGCCTCCATGGAAAAAGTTTGACTTCATCTTAAAATGGGTGAGTCAGCAATGTGTTAAAAAAGCAAGGATGAAATCTGGAACATGACATCAAAGAGCTGGGAAATACAGTGTGTTGGTCGGGCTTTTCTGAAAGTACTGGATGCACTTAGAGGGACAGAAAAAAGTTGGAAAGTGTTCAGAGGAGAAGATATGTTAAATGGATTTACAAGGAGAGGTCAGAAGGAATGAGATTATTCAGTCTAAAGGAGACAATGATGAAGTAAAACTCAACCAACCAGGAGGTGCAGGATTTCTGTAAAAAGATCTGAAGAGCCATACCTGGGAGAATGACTGTGCATGAGAATAAGTAAGCAAAAGGATAAGTTTAAGTGAAAGGAGGTCTAGACAACATTCTATAAGATGATTTGGGGAAGGATCTTCCGGAAGAGTTTCCAGATTTTATATATTTATAGACAGATACTAAAAAAGTATTTCCTTTATCTATAACATGGATGTCATCAAAATATATGTATATGAATAATACCTATATCCTTTCCTAGAGATCCTTCCCCAAAGCACCTTATAGAAAGTTATTTAGTCCTTCTTTCACTTACATTGGTGAAGGACACAAGCAAGAAGATTAAGAAAGGGAAAGGGCTTGGGGGGGGGGGGGAGGAATCACATTGATATGTGGAAGTATATTTAAAAACTTTTTAATAAAACTGGAAATATTAAGAAATAAAATTTCTGACCTAAAAACTCTTCACAGACTTCTCCCTTCAGAAAACGTTCCCAGATAACTAAAAGTTGATGACCCAAAATGTCCAAATAAGGTCTTTAACCTTCCCCAGCCCAGAAGTGTTTGACACTAGGACCCACTTCTATTCCATGAAAGAGAGGCATCTTTGTTGCCTCTTTTCTCAATAAATATCCCCTGTATTGATCTTTCATTGATTCCTTGAAGAGAGTAGTCCAAGAAGGAATGGGATGGTGTCTTGGTTGCACAATTACTTTGAACCATTAACCTAAACTATATTTTTACATACTGGGATTTTTCTTCTTCAAGATTCCTATAGACATTATCTAAAATTATCTTGGGAGCAGAAAGTCACATCAGAGGCATGGAGGAAACATCTCTCTCTCCAATAAGATAAATCTTAAATAAAATTTTTTCTGGCAGATTTGGGTCTAAGAGAGAGCATCCCCCACCCCCAACAAACACACCCCTACTTTGAAGTTCAGCCACAAAGTAACTTTGAGTTCTCTGTGGCTCTTATAACATAAGTGTAACACTTTCTGCTTTAGGAGTAAAACATGGTTTATAGGGTTTTAAACATCACTGTGCTTAAAGTGAAGCAGTGGCTTTCACATTGCCACATCTTAGTTTTATAAGGGATCATATAGCCCTTAAGTGATTCCTCCCTGAACCACAAATAAGGCTGTGCCATGGATCTAGTAATTTCATCCAGACAGACCTCAGGGGCCACTGACAGCTCCAGAACGGTGGCTTACCTGCCTGAACCGCTTCTTGATTTCTTCATCTGTCACTTCGGGGTCTATCTGGAGAACCTATAAGTGCCAACAGTGATCAGGTTAAAGCAACAAAAAAGGATTTCCAAAAACAGAAGTGTGCGAACATGTGGTTTCTCTGAGCCAATCAATGACTGTGGGCACCTGCCCACAGGCACAGCTATTTCATTTCCTAAGTCATTTCTATGGTCCTCCACTGGCTTATTTTACCAGGAAAGGAAGTCACCTTAAACACAGAGCCAGGCTTCTAACCCCAAGGTCAATCCCCCAGGTATTATTTTTTTTCCCTCTTCCTCCAACAATGTAGAAAAATTCTTCTGCCCCATAGCTGTTTAAGCCAGCAAGGCAAAAGGAGAGATGCATTCTTAGGCATCACTAAGATCCAGTTCCCACTTCAGTCACATAACAATGACATGGCTAAGAGCTAAAACCAGAGATTAAGACTTCACTTCAGCAGTGAAGCCTATAGCAGTTCTGACCAAGTGTCTAACCAGCACACTGGTTTAGTCATCATAAACAAAAGGTCTAGAGACCATCCAAATTCAAACGTCATGAATTTTTGGTTCCTTAGACTTTAGTTTTCCTCAGACCAATATTCCATGATGATCAGAGAATGTCTGTTGAGGTGGACAATTCCCAGTATCATCAACAGAATAGTTTTCTAAAGGGTCAAGTCTGAAATCAGAAAGATTTCCTATTATGCAACCCAGGGAGAACAGGGTACAAGAATCAAAAAGAAGGGTGGTACCAGGGCAGAAGTGAGTCAGACTATGTGGAGGATCACAGGACCACAGGTCTAGAGCTAGATAGCACTTGAGAAATTGTCGGTCCAAGCCCCTCACTTTACAGAAAAGAAAACTGAGGCCAAGGGGGAAAAAAAAAGAACTGGTCCAAGGTCAAACAGGTCATGAGTTAAGCCTGAGATTTACATCCAGGTGATCTGACTCCAAATCCAGTGATCTCTCCACTGCACCAGGATAGTCTAGGCCTATGAGGGAGGATTGGTTATTTATGGGAGCAAAGAAAGTCACATCAGTCTGAGAAGGAAAAGAAATAACAGTTATAGAACAAGGAAAGGAATAAGAATGAAGTCTCTAAAAAGCTTTACCAGGTACCAACAGAGATTTTAGGGAATGAATGGCAACCACTGACAAAACACTGGTACAGGCCTATACTCCATTTTCTAACAAATCTCCCTTCAAATGGAGGGGTTGCTATAAACCAGGAAACATTGAAAGAGTGAGGGAATGTACTGTCACCAGTCAATAGCAACTAGATGGTTAGGATGGGCGTGTGTCCTAAAGACAGTTTGAGATGAAAGATAAAAAGAAAGCCCAACATGTTTGAAGAAGGTAGTATCTGCCAATGGATGTGCCTGATCAAAATAACAGTATTTTCTGAGTCAAGAACTGAGTGAAGGAATTAAAGTTTCAGAGGTCCTATGCCTCCAAAAGGATACACAATAATATTAGTAAGCTGGGGGAAGGAGTACAACCAAAACAAAATAAGAAGGCAGAAAATGCAGTGGCTGTAATAATGCCAATGAAAAATGACTAAAATGAATATAGACAAACCAAAGACCTGAAAATTCAACAGTGGTCCAATATTATAATGCAGTTTCCTCCTATCAGCAAAGGCATGAGCCCGCTGAGGCAGAAACTTGTACTGTTATCTCTCTAGTGTCGTTACTTAACTGCTTACAAGGGAAGAGTTCAATTTGGGATTTAGAAGTACATGTGTTAGAATATTTTGAGAAATGACTGGTGTAAAAACATCAATAAAACACTTTAGACTTTTTAAAAGAAATAATGATGATAGCAATTGTCTCCAGAGACCATGGGGTATAATGGAAAAAGGAACTTGGAGTCATGTCTTAGCTCTAAATATGAACTGTGTGACTAAGAGCACATTCCTGAGCTTTGGTTTTCTGATATGTAAAATATTATCTACCTACCACAGCTGTTGCAGGGAAAGTATTTTGTAAACCACAAAGTTACTATATAATACTTACCAGGGCAAACTAGAGTCTATATAATTATGAATTTTTTTTTAAAAGACTGCCAAGAAAAAAGACTCAATGATATGAAAATTTAAGTCCAAGTCTCCAAGACCAGACTGAATAACAATTTATTTTGTTCTGTTCATTTTTTTAATTAGCAAAAATCTACCTTCTCTCCCTCCCAACCCAGCCACCCACTAAGAAAAAAAAATTCATATTATAAACATGTATGGTCAAACAAATTTCCACAATGACTACCATTGTGGAACAGAATCCCTCACCTCTTTATCAGGAGGTGGGTAGCACATATCAACATGGGTCCTCTAGAACCATGGTTGGTCATTATACTGCTCAGAAGTCATAAGTCTTTCAAAGCTATTTGTCTTTACAATATTGCTGTCACTGTATATAAGCTATTGCTTAATTCATACTGCAACAATTCTTTAAAATCTTCCCAGGTTTCTCTGAAACCATCCCCTTCATCATTTCTTATGAGTACAACAGTATTCCATCACATTTATGAACAAGAATTTTTTTAGCCATTCCCAAACTGATGGGCATCCCCTCTGTTTCCAACTTTATCACCCCCAAATAAGTTATAGTTTAGTACAACCTTAGAGTTTGTTTTATGACTTTTCCCTCCCTAATCTACCCTTTCTTATTCCCATCTCCCTCCTGTGTCCCTGCTTAATGAAACCTATGACTGCACCCAAATATCTGTGTGTTCTTCCCTCTTTTAACCAGTAAAGATGAAAGAGGTTCAAATGTCAGCCATTCTCCTATCCCTTCCTTCTTATTTATATAAATTCCTTTTTGTGCACTGCAATTCCTTTTCCTTTCCTCATCCCCTTTATGTATTCTTCTTGGCCTCCTTTTTTTATTCTTTTAAGATCAAGATATAAAAGAACCATTTTTAAGCCTTCTAATTAGACTCCTTCTATGAGCTCTAATGATAATAAGGTTCAGAGAGGATACATGAATCATCTACCCATATTAGAATGTAAACAGTTCATCCTTGTTCTAGTCCCTTATGATTGTTCATTCATGTTTAACTTATGTGTCTCTTATTTTCCATGTTTACACTGCAAATTTCATATATATATGGTATTTTAATCAGAAATATGTAGAAGTCTTCTTTCATTAAAAATCTATTTTTTAATCAATTATATTCAGTTTTTTTGGAAAAGTTATTTTTTAAAGCCCTTACCTTCTCTCTTAAAATCAAATCTGAGTCTCAGTTTCAAGGCAGAAGAGCAATAAGGGCTAGACAGTTGGGATTAAGTAATTTGCCCAGGATCACATGGCTAAGAAATGTCTGAAGGCAGATTTGAATCTAGGATCTCCTATCTCTAGGCCTGATGTTCTATTCATTGAGCTATCAAGCTGCCCTTCCCAAAACTGCTTCATAACTTTGAACTCAATATTAAGGCTGGCATTTCTGGAAGGAATGACTGGACTGGTCAAATCATTATGGGGGGGAGAGGGGGGTATTAAGTATTGTGTTATTCCAGAATCTCAGGGGCAGCTCAGGCTGGGCCCATGAAAGCTTTTAGTGCTCCCAAAGTGGTCTATATAATATGACAGAAGGTAAATCTGATCACTTCCCCCCAGATCTGAGCTTTGTAATTTCCTAACCTAGGTTTAAGTCTAAGCAACATGCTGTGGGCTTACCTCATTTGAAGTTCCATTAGACTGCTGCTGGATTCAGCCAATATTAGACATCTGGAAAGCACTGTTGGTTCAGAGTGATGCAACTGTAGGATTCCCTTTGGTCTAGGATTCCTGCCCTGGTTATTCCTCTGTAGGCTTCAGACAGGGCTGGGGACTGGAACTTAAGACCCCATTCTACTCCTGGGGTCTGAGCCACACAGCTGCTGATTGCTTCTGAACTTGCTCCTTGCTTATGATACAGCCTAGGGCCTGCAACCATTCCTCACCCTGGAATGCCACCCTGGCAGGAAGGTCCTCTCATCAATCCACCCTGGATCTGTGACCTGGAACTGGGAAGTGAACAGTAAAGCCACCAGTTGGCACCTGTTCCTGCACCCCACACCAGGGAAGAACCCTTCATGCTGGATCTGGAGTATCATCTTGCCCTGATGCCTCTCCCTATGATGGATGCTCTCTGTGGAGTGCTCCTGGTTGAGCTGTGTGCCTAATCTCTAAAGATCTGTCAGTCTGTTTCCCTATGTTCACCTGAGTTGGAAAAATGATTCAAGTGATTATCCCCCTAGATTTCTCAATAAGGATTCAGGCTGGTACATTTTGTAAATGTGCCTGGAAAAGCCGGGGGTGGGATGAGGGAGCTCAAGGTCCTTTTTTCCTGATACTACACCATATTGCAGCAGGTAAGCGGCACAGTAGATAGAATGCTGGCCCTGGAAGTCAGGAAGATCAATCTTCCTGAGTTCAAATCTAGCCTCAGACATTTACTGTGAGATCCTAGACAAGTTAGGTCATCCTGTCTGCCTCAATACCTCATCTGAAAAATGAGCTGGAGAAGGAAATAGCAAACCATTCCAGTATCTTTGTCAAGAAAAGCCCAACTGGGGCCTCAAAGAGTTGATCACAACTAAAATGAAAGAACAACACCACCAACACTATCTTGGCTCAGTCTCTCCAAATTGCAAACTTTAAAAGTCTGGATGATTATCTATTGGTGGTAAAATAAAAAGGGTCCTAGTGAGGTCAAAGTTAGAATACATCACTTCTGGGGTCCCTTCCAATTTTAATTATGTAACTTTAAGATTCTAAGACTCAGGAGCTCATGACTAAAGGGGAATAGGATGAAATCCAAGATATATGAACTTATGATAATTCAATTTTTATTTGAATCAAGCCAATGAACATTTATAGAGCACCTATGATCCCAACCAGAAAAAAGTCAATCATTAAGATTACATTGATGAGGGGGCAGCTGGGTGGCTCAGTAGATTGAGAGTCAGACCCAGAGATGGGAGGTCCTGGGTTCAAATCTAACCTCAGACACTTTCTAGCTGTGTGATCCTGGGCAAGTCACTTAACCCCCATTGCCTAACCCTTACCACTCTTTTGCCTTAGAACAAATACCCAGTATTGATTCTAAGACTGAAGGTAAGGGTTAAAAAAAAAATTACATTGGTTCGAGGGAGTTATGCAGCTCAACAGATAAAGAACCAAGCCAAGAAAAGGGAGATCTTGAGTTCAAATTTGGTCTCAGACACTTCCTTCCTATGACCCCGGGCAAGTCACTTAACCCCACTGCCTAGCCCTTACCACTCTTCTGCCTTGGAACCAATACACAGTATTGATTTTAAGATGGAAGGTAAGGGTTTAAAAAAAAAAAAAGATTACACTGGTGATGGCAAACTGGCAAGAAGGGAAAAATCAATGATGGAGAGCTTGTGGAAAGACAAGTGTATTTTTAGTGGAGCTACAAAGTGGTAAATCCATTCTGGAAAGCAATTTGCAATTATGTATATAAAATGACTAAAATGTTCACATTCTCTGACCTGGGGATTACACTACTAGGAATATATCCCAAGAAGATATGTGATTTTAAAAAAGAGCCCCCTATATACCAAAATATTTATAAGAGAACTTTTTGTGATAGCAAAGAACTGGAAACACTTAACTGGAGAATGGCTAAACAAATTGTAGTACATTAATATAATGGAATATTTATTACTCTGTTGTAAGAAAGGGAAAGCATGAAAAGTACAGAGAAACATGGAAAGACTTATATGAACTCATAAAAGTGAAATAAGCAGAGCCAGGAGACCAATATACTACAATATAAATGGAAAGAACAACCACAAAGCAATCAAAACTGAATGTTATAAAATTATAAAGAACAAGTTTGACTCCCCAAAAAAAGATTCGGAGAAGATACTTCCCACCTCCATTACACCTTTGCAAAGATTGGGGTACGTGGAAAATGTCAAAATTTTTTCAACCTACTGAATGGTTTTGGTTGAACTTTTCTCTCTTCCTCTTGCTATAAGGGATGACTGAGAGGAATACAGAGAAATCTAGGTGGAATATAGCAATAGAAATCTATTTTTACAAAGAATATTTTAAAAGTTACAAGAATACATCACTGATTATAATAATGTAAACTAAAAGAAACCAACTTCAAATAACCATGATGACCAATCTAAACCCAAAAAAAGATATGATAAAATATACCTTACTCCTGGGAGAAAAATGGAGGGTAAGAGGTAGAAGAAACCTATGAATGTGGAATATTGTATACATGGTCAATTTTGCTTAACTGCTTCTCACTATCCTAAGGGAGAGTATATCTGGAAATGATAGTATAAAGACAAAAGGTATCAACTAAAAAAAATTTTAAGGGACATATCAGAAAAGGTATCAGGAAACATTCAGTAAGGGAAGAAGCCCAGTGTAAGGAATAGTGTGCTAGACTGGGGGGACTCAGTATCAAGAGATGTAAACAGAAATTGTTCATAACTCTCTGGTTAAATCCCTTCCCTACTCACAGCCTCAGTTCCTTCATATGTCAAACCACAGGTCATTTGTTTCAACCTCTCCCTCAACTTCCCACCCTAGGACTCTAGTTCCCTTCCAGACCTAACTTTCCATTGACTCTATGAAGTACAGAATAATAAAAAGAGAATACAACTTTAAAGGATGTCTTTAAAATTTTGTGTTCTCTCAGGTCAAGGATATCTTAAATCAAATGTCTGAGTACTTATAACCTGTGGTGTATAAAAATTAAATGAACTCTGTGCTTTTTATATAAAGAGAAAACTACTGCCCAACTCATCTAGGTCATATGGTATAAGATTTCCCAATAACAAGGAGTAATGGACCCAGATAGATCCAAAGCAGTGGCAATTTTTTAATGTAGATCTATAGGTAAGTATAAGCCTTACAAAGACTCTGGTCTAGTCTCTCTCTGCCTGTATTTTAAGGGTTTTTGGTCCATGTTACAGACTGTGGTTGATACAATCTATAGCTAGGGTTCACTAGAAAAGCAACTGGCCTCAACCTCATTAGAACCTAACGATCTGCTAGAAATAAAGAAACTATTTTCTCTCTTCCACCAAACGCCTAAGAAAAAGTAACCTACACTTGTCTGTTTTACTATCCATCACTTGTTATAAGCACAACCTAGGAGTTGGAAGGAACTTTAGCTCCATGTAGAATAACCATACCTAAAATGAATTCCATCTATAATATGTCCAAGATATTGTTATCTAATCTTTGCTTGGAGAGCTTTAACAAAGGGGAACCTATTACCTCAAGAGGAAGTCCAAAACGCTTTTGGACAATTCTAATTTGTTAAAGAGTTTTACCTTACATGTACCCTAGACCTTCCTCTTTGCATGCTTTCATCCATTATTTTTTTATACTGCCTTCTAGGGTTAAGGAGAACAAGTCTTATACTCCTCCCATCATCTGAAAGCCCTTCAAATATCTGAAGATGGCTATCTAATTGGCCTCTCCCCGAAACCCAGTCTTCTCTTCTCTAAGCTAAATGGTTCCAGTTCCTTCAACCAAACTTACTATTACGGCATGATCTCAAAACACTTATTGCTGTGTTAGTTGCTCTCCTTTGAATGCTGTCCAGCTTAATACCATGTCTAAATGTGACACCTAGAATGGAAAACAATGCTCCAGCTCTTGTATACACAAGGCAGATTACAGTGAAGCCATTCTTCGTTCCTCTCACTCAAAGACACTCTGCTACTAATGCCTGAATGTTTGATCAGTCTATGACTTCGCTGATGTAGGTGATCCCTCCCAAAATGCCAATAGTCCAGTTATGCCTATGACCCTCAGTCTAGATTCTTCTCTTACAATCTATTATACCACAATTTCTCTAGCGATATCTTAGCTATAGCATTAACTTTATTATAACTAACCTGACTCTAATACTTAGTAGCTCTGTGGGGAATTCTTTCCACTATGAAGTCACAACTACTATGTTGTGAATAAACATTAATTTGCTGTCTCGATAATATTATTGTTAAGGATTAAAATATGTTTCACCTACTGAATTTAGCTAAAGATGTTTCTTTCCCTTATTCTAGGTGAAACAAATAGAAAAAAAGAGATTCTACTTTAACATCAAAAAATCAGATAAAGACTGACTTGACCAGGATCATCTTGCTTTAGGCAACCTAAAATCTATCTTCACCTCTTGCAATCCAGTTTCCTGCTTCACTACTGGAAAAAAATAATTTTCCCCCAAGTTATTAATGACCACCACATCAAATAGTCTCTTTCTTGCCTCTATCCTCCTTCACAACCTTAGCCTATGGACTTGATAAATCTCTGCTCCACCCCCTTTACCCCTTCTTGGCACCTTTATCATCATCTAGCTTCAGTGATACTATTCTCTCATGATTCTCCATCTATTTCTCTTTACCCATTCCTGAATCTTCACCCTCTTCCTAGGGTTCTCCTCCAAGTCTTTTCTTTCTACCATGTCCCCCCAAATATAAATCTCAACTATTGTTCTTTTCGTTAAATTTATAGATAGCATAAAAACTGCATAATATCCCTTAGGAATTCTATCTCCCTAAGGAGATTATTTCAATTATCCTCTCCATGTAGGTAACTGCAGGACAAAACAGCAAACACTGTTAATAAAATCATTTATTAACCCCACTCCTCCCCAATAAAAATATAACATGAGAACTACAGAAGTCATTCTCATAAAACACTCTTTTAAAAAATCTAATCAGTCTATAAACTGTTATTAAATTTTTTAAAATAAACAAGATAAGGAAGACACCAGGGAAGCAACCCAATCACACTGTAAGCGCTGGCTGATGAAAAATAGTAGCAAATACCAAGAGAAAGGTGTCTAAGATTTCAGAGTACAACCTTCAAACAAATCATCTAAGACAAGTACCCACTCTCACAGCAAGTCCAAGTGGGTTTTCAAAACTTCACTTACAAAATAAACCATCCATGTATCCCTCTTCTGTGAAAGTGCTTGTTGTGAGGCGGTGGCAATAAAATAGGCTAAGACAATTCCAACAATTAAAAGACAAACTCACCTCAAATGGGTTCAAATTAAAATAAGATGATCCAGGCCGGGTCAGTCTTTCAATCTGATTTTTTGACGTCAAAACAGAATCTCTTTTTTCTATTTGTTTCACCTGGAAAAAAGAAAAAGAAACTTCATTAGCCAAATTCAATTGGTGAAATATTTAAATCCCTTACAATAATAATATCTAGACAGCAAATAAATATTATTTTAAAACCTTTATTCACAATGAGTTAATTTAAATATGATTATTTATATTTTATAGATGAAGGTCTTGAAATTTCTTCCCCATAGCCACAGCATTGAAGCATTTAAAATGCACAGAAGAGAAGCAACTTTAGAAGGAAATAGACAAGCTGGACAATAATGAAATGAATACGTTAAATTTATCATAAACTCTTATTTAAGAAACAAGATGAACATAAATTGTTGGTTTCACATGCAATTCTTTTTATAAATGGAAATATCAGTTTTGGGGAGTTTATAAGTTCAGAAATTTAAAGAAATAGAAAAAATAGAGAGAGCCAGAAACATGAAGAGAGCTAGAGGTAGTAAGAGAAAGACAGAGGTAGTCAGGACACTAGTGATTTTAAGACAGGCAAGATCTGTGTTCAAAGGCCAGCTAACACTCATTGGGTGACATTCTGTAAGTCACCATCTCAGGAGACTTCTTCATTTATAAATGGAGATAATACTTGTAATTCTTACCTCACATGATTATTGTGAGAATCAAATGACATAATGGATATGGTACTATATAAATGCCAGCTTTTATAATTACTATTACCCCTAACTTGAAGGTTAAGTATTGGAAAGAAACTTAAGTTCTCTCATGAAACACGTCCTCAGGGACAGAACTCTATAGTCCACCTAGAAACTGTTCTAAACCCAGGTGTTTATTATCTTGAGCCTTTTCAAAACCTAGTCCAAAAGGATCTTAGGAAGGTGAAACAATGATCAACATGGAGGATCCCTCTTATCTAGTTCATACAAATCTGGGGTGCTATTTTTCCCTACGACACATAAATAATCAATTACTACTCAGGAGTAGAATAAAACTTGACACCAAGAACAAGAATACCTTTTCAGGTATAAACACCTGAAAAAATGAAAAGAAACTGTTTGGTGTCTCCAGGGTAATTTAGATCCAGAATCAATTTAAAAAATCATTTAGTTTAGCTACTCCAAATTTTGAATGTGAAGAAAGAGACTGTTTTAAGTAACCTGAATTACAGATATAAAGGTAAGAACATTTGAATTCATTTCATCTTACTCCAAGACCAGCATCACAGTATTCTGCCTCTCATTCAAGATCAGGCTAAGTTGTTTCATAGAATTCCCAGCTAGAAGGTACCTTAAAGAGTATCTAGATAGAGATTCTTAAGCTTTTTTTTTTTTTCTGATATGGATCTCTTTGGTTGCTCCTCAAAATGAAGTTCTTAAAACAACGGAGGGAAGGGGTAGCTAGATAGCACAGGATATAGAGTGCCAGGCCTGGAGTCAGGAAGCCTTCAAATCTGGCCTCAGGCACTTCTAGCTGAGTGACCCTGGGCAAGCCACTTAACTCCAACAATTTAGCCTCAACCATTCTTCTGTTTTAGAATTGATACAAGGACAGAAGATAAGGTTTTTAGAGGGGAAAAAAATAACTGAAGGAAATACTAAATTTCAGTTAGAAATCAGTGAAAATTAAGGTGCAATTATTTTTCTTTTTTTTAACCCTTAACTTCTGTATATTGGCTCATAGGTGGAAGAGTGGTAAGGGTGGGCAATGGGGGTCAAGTGACTTGCCCAAGGTCACACAGCTGGGAAGTGTCTGAGGCCGGATTTGAACCTAGGACCTCCTGTCTCTAGGCCTGACTCTCAATCCACTGAGCTACCCAGTTGCCCCGCAATTATTTTTCCCATCCAAAGATCCCTTGAAATTTATTTATTACTAAGAACCCCTGATCTAACCCCAAAGTCTTCATTTAATGGAAGAGAAATCCATGACTTGGGACAGGTTAACAAGATCACAAAGATAAGGAAGAAAAAGCACTGGGATTTGAGCCCAAATCTTCTCCATTTCAGTAAGCCGCTTCTCTTCAATTGTTCCTTTGGAATTCAATGCTACCATACCAAGGTCAATTTCCATGGAAATTTCTCCCCTGCAATTTTAATGGATTTAACCTCCACCAAAGGATTCCAATGTGGCCTCCAAGCCTCTTACTTTCCCCCTCTTTTCTTTTCTTTTCTTTTCTTTTTTTTTTTTTTTTTTAAACCCTTACCTTCTGTCTTGGAGCCAATACTATGTATTGGCTCCAAGGCAGAAGAGTGGTAAGGGTAGGCAATGGGGGTCAAGTGACTTGCCCAGGGTCACACAGCTGGGAAGTGTCTGAGGCAGATTTGAACCTAGGACCTCCTGTCTCTAGGCCTGGCTCTCAATCCACTGAGCTACCCAGCTGTCCCCTTTCCCCTCTTTTCTGCTGCAGTGATGGTTCAGCTTCTTGCTCCCCCTTACAAAAATTCCATATAGAGAAGTCAGTGATTATAATTAAGAAACCAAGCCCCTATATTATGGATGGGGAGGCAAAGGGGGTTGTGAAAAAAGGAGTTAGCAGACCACATAGGAAACAGAGTTATAAAAACATCAATTGCCTGTGGGTCCTTGAACAAATCACTTGCACTTGTTCTACCTGTTTCCTATTCTATAAAATAGGGACAATATTATAACATACCAAACTTAACAGAAATGTTGACAATATTCATTTGAAAACAGAATTGAACAAGTTAGTACAATACTGAGAATTCAGTTCTCTGAAACAAAACTTTGTTTCTAGGAGAATCCTTAACCTTTGCTACACCCCCGTCCTCAAAATTACATATATAAAATTAGTAAAATTACAAAGAAACCTAATTTTATTGAAACAGTCATCAAAATATTTAAAAAGTTGTTCCTGGAAACCAGGTTTCTTTCTTTCTTTCTTTTTTTTTTTTTTAAAGGCAATGGGAGTCAAATGACTTGCCCAGGGTCACACAGTTGGGAAGTGCCTGAGGTCAGATTTGAACCTACAACCTCTAGGCCTGTCTCTCAATCCACTGAGCTACCCAGCTGCCCCCGACACCAGGTTTCTAAGAACCACTGGGATAGGATATATAATCTTGAATTTATAGTCAGGAAGAACTGGGTTTGAATCTTGTCCCAGACATTCATGAATAGTTCAACCCCGGGCAAGTCAATTATCCTCTTGAGCTTCAGTTTCCTCATCAGTAAAATTGGAATAATCTGAGAGGATCAAATGAAACTCACCAAATCACATGTGTATATGAGGTGCCTCATCATGTGCCAAGTACTGCCCTAAATGCTAGAATATAGGCAGGCTTGAGACAGAAGCCCTCAAAAAATTAACATTCTACTACAAGGACAAGCCACGGGATTTCACTGACACATAGCTCTTTAGGAATGTCTGCTGTTATCATTACTTTTTCCTCTGTCAAAACAAGGTAAATGTGGATGTTATGGAGAGCATGTGATAAACCCAAGAGTCTCAGACTGAGGCGCTGTCCCCCGGTCCCATCCCAGGTTTCATGTGGAAGGGCTCCCCGATATCCAAGGCAAAGGTAGGGACTAATGTCAGCAAAGAGGTGCTCCCTGCAGGAAGAAAGAGGCGCAGATAAATAGGGAGGGAAAGAGATGGGACAGCAGGAGGAAGGGGAACTACAGGAGGGAAGGAGGCAGCAAGATAGAGGACATCAGCATGGGGATAATAAGAGGAAAAGAAAACAGGAGAGAGGGAGCAAAAGGAGAAAAATCCAGAGGCAGAGAGAAGAGCGGAGTAGAAACCCGAGGGGGAACGGTGAGGGAGACTCGGGGGTAGAAGAGAGCCGAGAACAGGGGAAAGTCAGGGAACTGATGATAGGAGGGAGAGGGGTGCCGGGAAAAGCTAGTAGAGGGAGGAGCAAGCCGCCGTAAGGGAGCCGGAGAGGGCGGGCCCAAGGCCGGCAAAGGAGGCGGCGACGCCAGGCCGGGCACTGCCAGCGTACCCTGAGCGGGCCTCGGGCCCCAGCCGAACGGCCAGGACCGTCGCTGCTGCCGCGGGCCCAGCTCTGGGCGCAACCATCGTTGTTGCCGGAGCCGCCGCCAGGCTTACCTCGCTGTAGAAGGTCATAAACGCCTCTTCGGTGCTGCCGCCGCCGCCGGCCGAGGCCCCACTTTCCCCCGAAGCCGCCATTTTCCCCGTCCCAGCCACCACGTGACCCCTGAGGCCGCAGACGCCGACACACGTGACAGCGGCCTAGCGTCGTCTCAGGCTCCGCCTCGCAACGCTCCAGACCGTCCCCTTAAAGGGCCAGTAAACACTATTTATCTACTCTTTCTTCAAGAGCAGGCGGGCTAGAAGATGCTCCTTGCCGAAGTCATAAACTGTCAACAAGGACCCACAACCCTTGAAAAGTTCTTATGGAACGAGGCTGGCCTAGGAGCTGAATAGCCAGTTGGTCTAAGAATAACAAAAACATTATAGTCCATCATGTACACATACCTTGCCCCACCTAAGTGGATGTGTATATACACACACATGCACATTTATTTATATACATATGTGTAACTAATGCCACTGGCAAGGTTAGACAGTACTTAACATTTATGACGACGGCACTCATCATAAACTTATTAGTCCCTTCTAAAGGGCATATAATTGATGCATGAAATAGACCATGGGACCTGGAGTCAGGAAGACCTGAATTCAAATTCTGATTTAAAATACATGTATAACCCAGATTGAATTGCTTGCCAGCTCCTGGAAGGAGTAGAGAAAGAAGGAGGAGGACAATTTGGATTCTATAACTCTGGAAAACTTATGTGGAAATGTGTTATTACATGTAATTGGTTAAAAAAAATTTTTTAATTCTGATTTAGCTACTATTTGTGTGACCCTTCAAAAGTTTCTTAACCTCTTTCTGTTTCTGTTTCCTCAAATGTAAAATGAGGAAAATAATAACTCCTATATCTCCCAATATTTTAATAATCAAGTAAGAAAATATTTCTAAAGCACTGTGCAAAATACAAATTGCTACATAAATGTCAACTGTGATTATTATCCTACATTTATTGTTATCATAAGTATCAAATGAGACAACATGGAAAGCACTTTGCAAATTTTTAAGTGTTATATAAATGTTATTGTTATTATTATTAAGAGGAAATGTTGCTATAGGGAAGTCTGGAAGTCCTGAGTATGAATCCCTCCTTCAGATACTTAGTAGCTAAATGATCATGGGTAAATAAGTCACTTAACCTGTCCTAGCCTGAAGTTAACCCATCTGTAAAAGAGGGAACACCTGAAGTACTTACCTCATAGAGTTATGGAGAGTCTCAAATGAGATAATGGATGTAACATGTTTGCAAATTTTAAATTGCTATAGACATGTCACATATTATTATCTAATAAGAGCTCACATTAAGTGCCTGCTTTATGCGATAAAGAGGAACATAAAGATTTTTGAAACCTGTCCTGTTGTATTCCCCAGGTTTTTTCACAGATCTCATTCAGAAAAAAAAAACAAAACTTACTTTCCATCTTAGTCAATACTGTGTGTTGGTTGTAAAGCAGAAGAGTGGTAAGGGCTAGGAAATGGGGTTTAAGTGACTTGCCCAGGGTCACACAGCTAGAAAGTGTCTGAGGTCAGATTTGAACCCAGAATCTCCTATCTCTAGACATGGTTCTCTATCCACTGAACCACCTATTTTACCCCTCATTTGGCATTTAAAAAATGCCCACCCCACCCCAACACAATCAATTCCAAAAGCTCTTTAGTGCCTTTCAGGATCAAATACAATATCCTTTTATTTGGCCCTTAAAGCCTTTTGTGGCCTGGTCCCTTCAAGCCATTTCCAAGCTTCTTATATCTTACTCCCCACAACCTACTCTGTGATCCAAGTGACACTGGCCTCCTCACTGTTCCTTGGATAAAATGCTGCATTCCTTTGCTCCAGGCATTTTTAATAACTTGCTGTCCCTCAAGCATGGAATGCTCTCCCTCCTCTTCTCTGCCTCTTGGCTTCTT
Source organism: Gracilinanus agilis (assembly GCF_016433145.1). Lineage (NCBI taxonomy): Eukaryota > Metazoa > Chordata > Mammalia > Didelphimorphia > Didelphidae > Gracilinanus > Gracilinanus agilis. The sequence continues at coordinate 66,667,805 of NC_058132.1, forward strand.
CCAAGTCCTAGCTAAACTGTCACCTTTTGTAAGAAGCCTTTTCTAATTCTCTTTAATGCCACTGCCTTCCTCATGAGATTACCTCCAATTTATCCTGGCTTTGCATTACTTATAAATAGCCATGTGCATGTTATCCCCATTAAATTGTGAGTTCCTAGAGAAATGGGGACTTTCTTTTACTTTTATCCCCAGCACTTAATGGGGATAGAGCCTGGCATGTAGTAGGAGCTTGATAAATGCCTGTTGACCATTATACAATAAATACCATTAGGGACTTTGTCTTATCTAAACTATGTATCTCTAACTCTTCTGGCTCAGTGCTTTGCACACAGTAAAAATTTGACTTAATAATGATTATTATTGAAACTGTAAAATCTTACACATAATGAAGATTGACAAAGTGGTTGGAAAATTGGTCCAGAAGACCTGGACTGAATCTCATCTCTGGCATTGGCTTAACTCTGGAAAAGTCATTTGTCCTCTCAGTGCCCCCAGATAACTCTGACTAAAAATTGAGAACAGTTGCAAATCTGTATGATGTAGCTTCCTCACCAGAAGTTTGTTACATTGATAAAGATACAGGATTAGAACCGAAAAATAACACAGCATGATGTGCAAGAAAACATAAGAGAATAAAGAGATGAAAAAATGATACTGTCCCTGCTCTTCTAATAGTCAGGATTGCTTTGGCTAATTTCCTTTCACACTCCTTCCTTTTCCCATAAATTCTTTCAATCTAGTGTTCCCTCACTTTTCCTTAAGCCACTCCATCTCCCAAATTTGGGCATTTTGCCTGGCTGTCCCCCATCTCTAAAATGATGTACCTCCTTACCCTTACCTTCCCTGAAGTGCTGGTAAAAATATCACCTCAAAGTTGACAAAGATGAAAATGACACATTCTGGAGGAGCTGTGAGTAAAAAGTATAATTCACTGTTAGGTGGTGCTATGAAACTGATCCAGACACTCTGGAAAACAATTAGGAACTATGTCCAAAAAACTATTGCGTTGTACTAGCCTTTGACCCAACAATGCCAATACTTGGTCTGTTTTCCAAAGAGACCAAAAATAGAGGAAACGGACTCAAATGTACAAGTATATTTATAGCAACTCTGTGGTGGCAAAGAATTGAAAACAAAGAGGGTATCTATCAATCAGGGAGTAGCTGAACAAGTTGTGCTATATGAATGTGATGGATTATATTTGGGTGTTGTAAGAAATGGTGAAGGAGATGGTTTCAGAGAAGCCTTGGAAGACTAGTTATGAATTGATTCAGAATGAAGTGAGCAGAACCAGGAGAACAATTTATACAATAACAACAATATTGTAAAGACAAAGAACTTTTAAAGAGGTAGGATGGCTGATCAAGATGATTACCAACTAGAGTGCATAGGAAATTAACAAAAATAATTAAGACCAAGAATCATTCCCTTATGGGTAAATTGGTTAAAGGGTATTATCAAATAGTTTTCCAAAAAATGATTGCAAACTACTACTAATAATAATATGAAATATTCTTTTAAAATCTTTAATAATAAGGGGAATGCAAATCAACTATTCTGAAGTTTAATCTCTCAGCCAACAAACTGGCAATGACAAAGATGGAAGCAGGGCAGGTAGGTAGCAGAGTGCTAGGTCTGGAGTCAGGAAGACTTGTCTGACCTCAGATACTTACTAGCTATGTGACCCTGGGCAAGCCATTCAACTCTGCCTCATTTCTTCATCTGTAAAATGAATTGGAGAAGGAAATGGTAAATCATTCCAGTATCTTTGCCAAGAAAACTCCAAAAGCAGTCATGAAGAGCCAGATACAACTGAACAACAACCACAAAGATGGAAGCATTGTTGGAGGGTTTGGGGAAAGATAGGTACTAGCCTTCTGATCAATATTTTAATTGAAAAAAAAACATTCTAGAAAACAATTTGAAGCTGCTCAAAGTCATTAGGTGCTACCCATTGTTGGGCATATATTCCAAGGATACAGAGAGAGACAGAGGAGGAAGAAAAAAGACAGGAACTCAGTTCGATTGACTCTAAAGTTCCTCTTATATTCAATAGTGCAATCACTTGGGGGGGGGGGGAGGAATGATGACACTATCTTAGTCATACCTATTAAAGCCTGAATGAGCTGAATTGACTATTTTACCTAGCTTCTGAAATTTGTACCTCAACCCTGAAGAACTGAATTTGTGAGAAAGAACTTTACTCTAAAATACTTCTAGATAAGATTAGCTGGTATAATCAACTCTTAATTATTCTTGCAGTCTTTTGAGTCCCAAGCCTTTAAGTAACCAGTCGGATGCCCTTCCTTTCCTATATCTCAAAAGAATATATAGAACTTTGGAGTTCTGCAGTTCAGGGGAAATTCTCAGTAATTATAGCTGTCAGTCTTTCCCCTAGACGTAGTTGTCCTAGTGTAGTCTCCCTGTGTGGTGACTTAGTTCATTGGATCTCCCTTGTCCTGATTAAAGCCTTGTTCTCATATAACTTATTCTAATGGTTATGATTTATTTTTCAGATTGATGGTAGGAAGAAAGGAGGAAAGGAAGGAGGGAGGGAGGAAAACAACCTTTCTTTTGATGCTGCTACAATAGATAACTTCCTGGAAGGTGAGAGGGAAGGGAGTGATTGGAAACAGGGAGAATATAAAAACAAAAGTTATCAATAATTTTTGTTTTTAACTAAGAGTGCCCAACTTGCAACTTCTCCCAGTGCTGACAACTGCCAGGCTCCAACCAGGATCCGATTGGTTCCAGCGCTCAGCCGCCTTGCCCCTCCTCTCCCCTCCCCCTCTTATCTACATCTTCCCATGGTTGTCCGCAGGGCCCTTGATGGTGATTGGTCGAAATTTAGCTCCACCCCTCATTCGGAGTCGCTGTTGTTCACCTGAACACTGACCTTTCCTGATCGAGATTCGCTGCTCTCCTTCATATTCCCGCCTCCCCTACTAGGATTGGCTGCACTTGAGTGTCGTCAACGCCTTAGGTCCGGCGTCAGCGAAGGTCTCGGGGAAAGAGGCGGCGGGTGTGGAAGCTGGAGCTGTAAGGATGGCCTGTACTGTGGCGACTGCGGCGCGGCTTGGGCTTGGGCTCTGGGGCGCGAGGACCATGCAGGCCCGGAGCTATAACTTGGACTCCCGCCAGGTACTGCGGGTTTTCCCGAGCCGAGCGACCCGACCCGGCCTCGCCTCACCTCGCCTTTCCTTGCTAACTCCCCTCTCAACGCCTCTTGTCTCCACAGTTTAGTAGTCTTGGAGGTGAAGGCGGTGGCTCCATCCGCGACGCCGGCGGGGCCTTCGGCCGAAGGGAGAAGGCCGAGGAGGAGCGGTACTTCCGGTGAGGACCGAGCCCATCCCCCTCCAGCCACCCTGCCCCGAGGGACTCCCCTGCCCTGGGGCCAACCCATCCTGGTACCTCCGAATTCCCCCTAGCTCCCCTAGACCCTTGAGCACCAAACGCAGCAAAGCCCCCCCTTCCTGGGTGACCCCTCGTTCCCCTGTCTTTTTAGTTCGACACGTATTGGGGTGCTTTCCATGTGATGCAGGCCTGAAATAAGAGACCCTCTTCTTAAAGCCCTAGCCTCCCGGTTTGGGTTTGGATTTGGATACTATATTCAGAACTGTAAATACAAAGTAAACGCCGGGTAATAATGGGTGAGGGGCTGGAAGGGGACAGCACCTAAAGGCTCCGATGCCCAAGGCCTTCCTGGAAATTTGACTTTTGGCCTCCCAATTCCTCAGCTCCACCCATCTGGAGACTTAAGGTTTCCCGGTTTTAGTAGGCAGGGCTGTCAAGATCACGATTTGCCCTTCCTTTCCTCCATGCTCTCTCGTAAGTCTTCCTCGTGGTTGGCAGAGCTTTTATGTCTTTGTGGCATCTCTCCCCAGCAAAGGAAGACCTCAGGTTCGATTTGACAAGCATTTCAATAAAGTTGAAAGGGTATTGGAGTTAGAATTAAAACATCAGTTTTTGAATCCTGGCCCGTGCTACTTCTTACATGTATGACCTTGAGCAAATCTCTTTGCCTCCATGTTTTCTCATCTGTAAAGATGAGAGGATTGAACAGATGATTTTAGATTTCTGTCCCAACTCTAAATTCTGTTATTCTCACCTCTACCAGGGCTCTTTTGACAGGTTTCCCCATAGATCATGAAAAGATAACACTTAGAAATGCACCATAGCCTTCCTAAAACGACAGTATTGGGCAACCCAGGCCTAGGTAGCTTCTCAAGCAGGCCAACTCTCAAATGGAGAGCTGGAAAGGACTGAGCATTTTATTTTCCAGACAAAGAAACAGCCCCGCATAGATTAAAGGAATTATCAATGGTCACAAGGCCTCTCTTCCCAAAAAAAGGGGAATGATATTCCTTTCCTGAGTTAACTCTTAACTGTTCCCCATAGTACCTCCTCACTATTGTTTATGCCCATGTGTTCCTAGAATAGGTTCTGAGCCAGAATCAGGGCTAGGAGTCAGGACAAGTAGGCAGCCATCCAGGCTGGTTGAAGCTACAGTTAATATTTATTGGAGTATTTTTACAAAAGAACATTTTTAATGCCATAAGAGTCTATTCTCCATGGCATGCAGGCATTTATATTGTGATAAACTAAATTGCTCATGCTGACTTATTAAAGTTTAAAGCTTTTAGTAGGCAATGGTAGAATTTTCAAAATTCACCTGAAGCTTTATAATAGTGGATAGGGAGCTACCCACAAAGTGAGGGTCTCATGTCCTGCTTCTGATAAATACACTAGTTTGTAACCCCAGCAACTCAATGACAGAGATTCTTGGACCTCTGAGGTTCAATGGCTTGTTTTTAAAATGCTTTGATGAGGGCATTTAGATAGCTCTGGGGAGATAGAGCCAGGCCTGGAACCAGGAAGTTCCAGGTTCAAATGTGATCTCAGACACTTAAGTCTGGGGCACATGGCAAATCATTTAACCCCTACTGCCTAGCTCTTATACTCTTCTGCCTTGGAACCAAAACACTGTATTGAGTCTAAGACAGAAGGTCAGGGTTTAAAAAAATACTCTGACTATATTGATTTCTTCAGCCTATGTATTTTATATGTTTAAAAGCATTCTGAGAAGGGGTTCATAGGTACACTTCATCACATTACTAATGGGGGAGGTTGATGGGGGGGAGGGGGAAAGGTTAAGAATCTCTGCTCCATCACTACAGATTGTAGAACAGTTGTCATATGCATTGATAGAGGGAATCTTCTCATCTGGAGTTCTTAGAATAATGAAATAAGTTTCAAGACTCCATTCTACTTCCATAGGGGAAAAAACACACACACACCTAAGATCTGAAGCACACAGATGTTTCCTGTTTTGGCCTAGGAATAAAATTATCAAGTGGGGCTTATATTTCTGCTCTCTTAACACTTAATGCACATCTTAAGGCTTAGAAAGCCCTTTTCTCATAAGTCTATGAAGGTTGTAGCATATCCTTTATATGTCTAAAACTCCCACTAAAGTCCTCTGATAACTGATTAGTAGGGTTCTGCAGTGATTTTAAGGCTGGGACAAGCAAAAGCTCTAGCTACAAGCAATTTCACTTTTAAAGTGTATGATTGGATACTCTTATTCACTTTCCATTGATTGTCCCCTCACATTCCATCCTTCTCAAAGGCTCCTTAAACCAGAACTAATTTACACTTAAGGTTTAATGATTTGTCATCCTTCCCAGGACTACTAACATTTTAATAAAGGCCACTAAAAGGAAAGCAATTTTAAAGAATGACTCACATGTTAATATAATCTATTCCATGATGGTATATAGATGACCCTGAGTTCTTGATGGTATTTCAAGTGGTGCTTAATTTCTGATTGGTCACACCAAGCTGGAGAGGTGTTAAAGGTTGTATTTCATGACAAATTGCCTCAGTAACAGCCTAACTGAGCTATCTCTAGAATGTTGACCGTCAAGTAATGAACTTTGTAGGGTACAATAACTCATGAAGACTACCCATTAAGACATGGAGAGACTGACTTACACAGGTGGAGAGATTACCCATACCAGTACAATCAAGGATCTTTAAGTGACACCAAGGTAAGGAAAATGTTTGAGACAGTTCTTGAACCCTTCAAATCACTGGGTAAGGCAAAACCCACCTTTAATATACATGCTGTGTGCTCTTAACACCTCACTTGAGAACCATAATATTTTAGAGTTGAAAGAGACCTTCCTTATATGAGAGAAAGAGAGAAGAAATAGTCATCCACATGTATGGGAGAATCTAAGAGAGGGACATATTTGTTCTTGCTGTGTAAAAGCTTGAGGCCACATATAGGACAAGGTCCTCTAGAGTGGGAATTGTGGGTCAAACCCAGAGGTGGTATGTCATTGTAGAGAGAAGAACAAAGAGCAACTGGCTGCCCTGAGGAAATACCATCAAGAAGAAATTAGCCACCACGAGAAGGAGATACAGCGTCTGCAGAAAGAAATTGAGCGTCATAAGGGCAAGATTAAACACCTTAAACATGATGATTAAACTAATTGTCTTATTGTTCAGTGGTCAGCCTTGGTCTATATATGGCATCATTGACCACCATTGTGTGCCCAATGTGACATACTCCCTACCTTGATAGACTTTTTCCTGTAACCAAATGGTAATAATAAATTGTGGTGACTGATTTTCTTCCAGGTGCCTTCTTATGCTGTGGAGAAAGATACATTATTTGGGGGACATGGTCATAAGTGGATTTATATGGTTTGATTGATGGTCCTTAAATATTAAGTTTGACCAGAGAAACACATACATGTAAATATAAAGCTATGCAGAATATATGCAAAATGAATACAAGGCCATTTTGGAAGGGCACTGATCAAGAAAGACTCAATGTAGAAAGTAATGCCTGAGCTGGATTTTAAGGGAAAGCAGGAATTCCAAGAGGCACAGATGAAGAAGAGTCAGATATATCCCACTGCCAGTAGGAAAGCGGAGGTGAAATGGAATGTTGTATAAGGAAGAGCAGATAGGCCAGCATAGCTGAACCCTTGCATAGAAGACTAAAAATGTTTTTTAAAAAGGGGGTGGGGGTAGATGGGAAGAGCTTTAACTTCCAGAGAAACTTATATTTGATCCTAGCAATAGCAGCTGGAATTTAGAAGAGTGACATGATCAGATAAAGACTTATCTAAGATATGTTGAGTTTGAGATGCCAACAGTATATACAGTTTAAAATATCCTTATCTTGGATGTGTAGGTAAAGGAAACATGCCTGAGATATAGTGGAAATAAAAATGACAAGATTAGATATGGAGAGTGAGAGTGGGCAATCAAGGATGACACTTAAGGCCTAATGCCTAGGTGTCTAGGATGATGATGTTGACCTCAAATTCAGAAGTTCAGAAAAGAAAAGAAATGGGTTTGAGGATGAATTCTGTTTTGGTCATACCAGATCTGAGGAACCTATGGAACATTCACTTTTAAAATGTCCAGTAAAGTAATTCATGATGTTGAATTGTAGTTAGGAAATGGACTCAGGCCAAGTAAATAAAGACACCTGGGAATAATCTTAATAGCAATTATAATAGAACCCATGGCAGTTGATGAAGTCACCAAAAGAAGGTCCCGGATAAAGCCTGGAGATCCACCCAAAGTTAGTGGATAAGACATGGATAAGGATCTAACTAGGGGCCTGAGGGGGAATAGATAGGAGAGCTGAGAACAACATCCAGGAGTCAGCAGGTTCACATGTTCCAGTGAAGTCATGACAAATTGGGACCAAGAAAACATCCTATTTGGCACTTGAAAGATCATTTCGCTTTTCAGAATGTCTAAAGAAATAAATTAAGAAAAGCAGTCAAGTTTTTTTCAAGGAATGTGAAACGAGACTGTTTGGGGCTTGCTTCCCACCTTATACTAAATTTTTACATAGGAAAGTATTTAAATCTGATGGATTGCATTGTCCTCTACAACCTTAGTTTAGTAACTCATGGAGAATACAGGGAGTAAAGGATAATTGATAGCCAGTATACTGTATAGGACTAGAGACACATGTAAAACTTCATCTCCTGACTTGTTTCTGATACAAACAATGTCTTTTGGTGTCATTGGATGGTGAAAATTTAACCAAGTCAACGATCATATCACAAACTACTGTTGAATCTTTTTTCTGTCATCTTCCAATTCCCTATCTACTAGGATACTAGGGAACTTGAGGTGTTAGGTATAATTTTTAGCCCTCACATCAAGGAATTTATTTGTCTTTATGCTAGATAACAGGTAGTTTTTACATCAGTCAGCCAAACCAAATATGCCCCAGTTTTGCTTTTGAAAGAACATGGAGAGAGAAACAGGAGGAGGAGGGAGAACTAGGGAAACCCAGTGGCCTGAGAATCCCCACAAAAAGTATGGAGTTGCAGGAGCTTGCATCAGCATCTGGAAGGATGTGATTACTATTTGGAACCCAGAGATTAGTGGTAAGGGTGTATTTGCATAGCCCTTTTAAAATGAACAAAAGATTTTCTCAAGTGCATTCTTAATTGACCCTCCAAATGACCTTTAATATAGATTGTACAAATCTTATCTCCATGGTTAAGTTGTGGGAGAAAGATTTTACCAAGGTGACACTTCTGGTCAATGGTGAAGTTCACTCTAGGGGAGCTAGTCTCAAAGGTTAATAACATCACACTTCCTCATAGGGTGACCCTGGGCAAATCACTTAACCCAGATTGCCCATCCCTTGCTGTTTTTCCACTGTAAGGATTGATATAGGGGACAGCTGAGTAGCTCAGTGGATGGAGAGCCAGCCCTAGAGACAGGAGATCCTAGACTTCAAAGATCTGGGTTCCTAATTGGCAAGTGGCAGATCCAGAACTCCCAGTAAGATCCCTGGACTCTTCGATCCAGTGCTCTTTACACACAAAAACATGGACTGTAAGAATTAAAATTTAGTTATTATAGCTATATATTGAAAATATGTGGCCGCCAGGAATCAACCTAATTGGGTCTAATTAAATCAGACCCAAGTCAGCATCGGGTTGAGGAGTTTATTTACAATCAGGAAGGTAAAGTAGGGATAAGGAGAAGAGGGAGGTTAGAAGTCTAAATAAATGAAGCTGTAAGCCACAAGGCCCAACAGCCAGATAGGCAGAGTTTATAATTGGCCCAGCTAGGCCAAGGAAGCCAGCCTAACTTACCCACGTGACAATACAGAGTGTAAGCTGTCTGTGGTCTCAGGAGATGCTTCTTCCTCCAGTTCCAGATGGCAACTGCCCCCACAGGAAGTTCACTCACTTACTTAAAGAGATCATGTCTTTCATCACTTCCTGTGGTCCACCTCTAATTCAAATGGACAAATGGCAGTTTCTGCATTGATTTGGACTGCCCAAAGGGCAGTCCCTTATTCTTGATTTGTTACTTATTGTCACGTGTGGGTAACTCCTCTCCCCTCCCCACTAAGGGAGGTGGGAGTGACATCATTAGCACGCCTGGGTTGAGTAGATTTTTGACTATTAATGGGATCTGGCTAATTCTATTTACACAGACCTGGTTGAGGTATAAAGTATTTGGATATTATTTGTGATTGAGCAGGTCAGAGAAAGTAGCATATAATCATAGCAAAGAAGCAATGGACACAATATCAGGGAGAGAGACAGTTGGAGATAGTTGGAGACAGATTATATGCTAGGCACAGGGAATAACTGAGACAAAGGTACAGAATTCTTTTCTTCTCATTTGAAGTATGTTCAATTCTTATTATCACCTAATCAAGATTCTGGCAGCTTATTGTAGATTTCCAGGACATTCCTTCCTCAATGATTGTACCCCATGTCTAGAACTCTCACTACTTCCTTCTCTGACTTTCTTCAAATCTCAGCTAAGTCTTCAAGAAGACTTAATCTTAGTTCTTTCCTTCTGAGACTACTCCCAATTTATCTTGTGTATATTTTGTAAGTAATTATGTATAAGCTGCTTTTTTGCCATTTGACACAACTCCCTTAGAATAGGTATTTGTTTTTAGCCCTTACCTTCAGTCTTAGAATTGTTACTAAGTTCTAAGACAGAAGAACGGCAAGAGCTAGGCAATGGAGGTTAAGTGACTTGCCTAGGGTCACACAGCTAGAAAGTGTCTGAGACCAGATTTGAACTCAAGACCTCATCTCCAGGCCTGGCATTCTATCCAATGAGCCATCTGGCTGCCCCCAGGTATTTGTTTGCCTTTCTTTGCCTCCCCAGCACTTAGAATAGTGCCTGGCACAGAGTAGGCACTTGATAAATGCTAGTTGGCTGATTGACTTCAGGAAAGGTGAGTAGTCTGGTTCAGGTGGGGTAAATTCTAAGGAAGCATGGTAAGTCTACTGGCAAGATAGGTGGAATCACTTTCGTTCTGTTCTGTTGAGTTCATCTCTTTCTTTTCTACCTCTCCTCAGTCTCATTTCCTTAGCCTTTCCTCCATTTCACCAAAATCAACTCCAGTCTTATTAAAAGCTCAGAAGTTACAATTGGAAGAAAGGGAGTAAGTAATCCCTGGTGGGGGTGGGGGATGGGCGGAGACCTGCAAACCCTAGAAGCTGAAGACCACAAGCTATGAGGGGCAGGTGAGACAGAAAAAGGAAGAGAATGTAAAGCTAGAGAAGACAACTGGTCTCCAGCAAAGTGCCACAGTCAGGTACCAGTACAGTAGACCAACAAAAAAAGAACCTAGTGCATTCAGCTGCCTGCTAATTCTTCCATTAAAATTCCAGCTATTCTTTAGTCAGTTCACTTATGTCAGACTCTGTGACCACATCTGAGGTTTTCTTGGCAAAGATATTGGAGTGGTTTTACCATTTCCTTCTCCAGCTCATCTTACAGATGTGGAAACTGAGATAAACCTTAAGTAACTTACCCTGGGTCACTGCTAGAAAGTGGCTAAGGCTGGATTTAAACTCAGATCTTCCTGACTCCAGGCCAAGGTGTTCTATTCACTGTGCCACTTAGATGCCTAAAATGCCAGTATGGGCACTTCCATTGATTTTGAAACAAGTTACTATGTTCTAAGGACTTTGTTGCTCTTCAGTGTCATAACAATGAGAAACCATAAGCCTGTGGGAAGCACACAGGATTGGGAACTAAGAGACCTATTCTCTGATAAGGCCCATCCCTAACCTGCTGTATGACCTTGGAAAAGGTTTCAGTGGCCTCACTTGCAAAATGAAGGGAGTGGACTAGATAATAGCCTGTGTGTGTGTAAATACTGAAGTTGAGCTAATTTCACTGATTTGGAGAATTGGTTTTTGCCTTTAATGTTACAGCTTACTACCTATCCAGGCCCGTCTAACCTATTCCTGATCTTCCTATAAGTTAGCCACAGGAAATCCACCCAACATGTGCAATTGCTTTTTCTTGACATTGGAAAGATATGGTTAGAGTTAACTATCAGTTATAAGTTCTTTGCATGATCTCATTTGTTTTTCAGAACATCACTATGAGTTAATGCAAAGATTTCAGTTTTATAGAGAAGAGGCCCAGATTAGTTAAGTGACTTGCTTCAGTTCACATAGAACATAAGTGTCAGGACCAAGACTAAGTTTCCAAATCTAGTTTTCTTTCTGTGCCAGGATGATTTAAATGGTCTTTCAAGTTTTCAGCACTACAAAGAATTTTTTTAATTTTTGTATTATAAAGATATTTTTTATCAGTTACATATAATAACACATTTCCACATAAGTTTTCTGAAGTTATATGATCTAACTTGTCTCCCTCCCTTTCTCCTCCCAGAGCTGGCAAACAATTTGATTTGAGTTATTATACATGTATATCATGAAAAACATTTCCATATCATTCATTTTTGTAAAAGAATAATCATATAAGGCCAGAACCCCCAAACAAAATTCCAAATAAACTAAAGGGGAAAATTGCGTGCTTTCATCTATATTCCAATTCCAAAAGTTCTTTCTCCTACAGAGAATTTTAACATCACTAGGACTATTAAGAAGCATCCAGGTGGTGTGGAACAGTCAATAGTATGCCAGTATTGGAGTCAAGAAGACTTGAGTTCAAATCCAGCCATAGACTCTAGGCAAGTCACTTAACCCTGTTTGCCTCAGTTTGTAAAATGAGCTGGAGAAGGAAATGGC